>NW_028148738.1:0-161364 GCF_965112155.1 Podarcis liolepis | reverse complement strand
GCTTTTACAGTGGTCAGCCGAAAAGGAGGAGGAGGATTTCTATATGGTAAATGCTTCAAAGTGGGGACTTCATCTGTGGTATGTCACAAATGGGACCTGCAACCAAATGTTGCAGTGTGTTCTGCTGCTTCTGTTTAGAGTTCCAGCCAGCTCTTCCCTCCAAGTGTATTACACAATCACGCACATACACACACACACACACACACAGAGAGACACAGGGACGCCCCATTCCATAATGATAATTTTATTCTTTATACCCCACACAACTGACTGGGTTGCGCCAGCCACTCTGGCCGGCATCCATCATGTATAAAGACATAATAAAACCCTAGACGTGTTTTAAAAAAACCCCTTCACTGTACAGGATTGCCTTCAGACGGCTTGGGAGTCGGAGAACTCCATACCCCCCAACATTTCTCCATTGAAAATAGGGACACCCTGAGGAAAAGAGATTAACAGTAATTCTTCAAGTGGGTTTGGCTATGCGTGGGTTAATGGGTTAATTGGTGAGCTCTGAGGTGAAGGGGAGGGTCAGATGCCTTGTCAATCAAAGAATGCCTTGTCAACCAACCAGAGGCAGCTTTGCAAACCCAGCAGCCTTCTTAACCAACCAGAGGCCGTTTGTCAAAGAATGCCTCGTCAACCAACCAGAGGCAGCTTTGCAAACCCAGCAGCCTTGTCAACCAACCAGAGGCCGTTTGTCAATGCCAGCAGCCTTCTCAACCAATCAGAGGCAGATTTGTCACTCCCAGCAGTAGGTATAAAACCAGCAGGCCTGGCCTGCGCTCAGGCCATTGGCCTGCGCTCAGGCCATTGGCCTGCGCTCAGGCCATTGGCCTGCGCTCAGGCCATTGGCCTGCGCTCAGGCCATTGGCCTGCGCTCAGGCCATTGGCCTGCGCTCAGGCCATTGGCCTGCGCTCAGGCCATTGGCCTGCGCTCAGGCCATTGGCCTGCGCTCAGGCCATTGGCCTGCGCTCAGGCCATTGGCCTGCGCTCAGGCCATTGGCCTGCGCTCAGGCCATTGGCCTGCGCTCAGGCCATTGGCCTGCGCTCAGGCCACCCAATTTCTCTCTCTCTTTTCCCTCTGGATTTGACTTTTCTTCTCCTCCTCTCCCCCCCCCCCCACCTAATCTCATTTTTTTTTGTTTGTTTTCTTTATTTCCTTTACCACTCTTTCCTTCTTTCACTCTCTTCCAGATTGTGCAAAGTTTCCTCTTTCCTTCCAGCTCCTTTTGTCTCATGCTTTTACAGTGGTCAGCCGAAAAGGAGGAGGAGGATTTCTATATGGTAAATGCTTCAAAGTGGGGACTTCATCTGTGGTATGTCACAAATGGGACCTGCAACCAAATGTTGCAGTGTGTTCTGCTGCTTCTGTTTAGAGTTCCAGCCAGCTCTTCCCTCCAAGTGTATTACACAATCACGCACATACACACACACACACACACAGAGAGACACAGGGACGCCCCATTCCATAATGATAATTTTATTCTTTATACCCCACACAACTGACTGGGTTGCGCCAGCCACTCTGGCCGGCATCCATCATGTATAAAGACATAATAAAACCCTAGACGTGTTTTAAAAAAACCCCTTCACTGTACAGGATTGCCTTCAGACGGCTTGGGAGTCGGAGAACTCCATACCCCCCAACATTTCTCCATTGAAAATAGGGACACCCTGAGGAAAAGAGATTAACAGTAATTCTTCAAGTGGGTTTGGCTATGCGTGGGTTAATGGGTTAATTGGTGAGCTCTGAGGTGAAGGGGAGGGTCAGATGCCTTGTCAATCAAAGAATGCCTTGTCAACCAACCAGAGGCAGCTTTGCAAACCCAGCAGCCTTCTCAACCAACCAGAGGCCGTTTGTCAAAGAATGCCTCGTCAACCAACCAGAGGCAGCTTTGCAAACCCAGCAGCCTTGTCAACCAACCAGAGGCCGTTTGTCAATGCCAGCAGCCTTCTCAACCAATCAGAGGCAGATTTGTCACTCCCAGCAGTAGGTATAAAACCAGCAGGCCTGGCCTGCGCTCAGGCCATTGGCCTGCGCTCAGGCCATTGGCCTGCGCTCAGGCCATTGGCCTGCGCTCAGGCCATTGGCCTGCGCTCAGGCCATTGGCCTGCGCTCAGGCCATTGGCCTGCGCTCAGGCCATTGGCCTGCGCTCAGGCCATTGGCCTGCGCTCAGGCCATTGGCCTGCGCTCAGGCCATTGGCCTGCGCTCAGGCCATTGGCCTGCGCTCAGGCCATTGGCCTGCGCTCAGGCCATTGGCCTGCGCTCAGGCCATTGGCCTGCGCTCAGGCCATTGGCCTGCGCTCAGGCCATTGGCCTGCGCTCAGGCCATTGGCCTGCGCTCAGGCCATTGGCCTGCGCTCAGGCCATTGGCCTGCGCTCAGGCCATTGGCCTGCGCTCAGGCCATTGGCCTGCGCTCAGGCCATTGGCCTGCGCTCAGGCCATTGGCCTGCGCTCAGGCCATTGGCCTGCGCTCAGGCCACCCAATTTCTCTCTCTCTTTTCCCTCTGGATTTGACTTTTCTTCTCCTCCTCTCCCCCCCCCCACCTAATCTCATTTTTTTTTGTTTGTTTTCTTTATTTCCTTTACCACTCTTTCCTTCTTTCACTCTCTTCCAGATTGTGCAAAGTTTCCTCTTTCCTTCCAGCTCCTTTTGTCTCATGCTTTTACAGTGGTCAGCCGAAAAGGAGGAGGAGGATTTCTATATGGTAAATGCTTCAAAGTGGGGACTTCATCTGTGGTATGTCACAAATGGGACCTGCAACCAAATGTTGCAGTGTGTTCTGCTGCTTCTGTTTAGAGTTCCAGCCAGCTCTTCCCTCCAAGTGTATTACACAATCACGCACATACACACACACACACACACAGAGAGACACAGGGACGCCCCATTCCATAATGATAATTTTATTCTTTATACCCCACACAACTGACTGGGTTGCGCCAGCCACTCTGGCCGGCATCCATCATGTATAAAGACATAATAAAACCCTAGACGTGTTTTAAAAAAACCCCTTCACTGTACAGGATTGCCTTCAGACGGCTTGGGAGTCGGAGAACTCCATACCCCCCAACATTTCTCCATTGAAAATAGGGACACCCTGAGGAAAAGAGATTAACAGTAATTCTTCAAGTGGGTTTGGCTATGCGTGGGTTAATGGGTTAATTGGTGAGCTCTGAGGTGAAGGGGAGGGTCAGATGCCTTGTCAATCAAAGAATGCCTTGTCAACCAACCAGAGGCAGCTTTGCAAACCCAGCAGCCTTCTCAACCAACCAGAGGCCGTTTGTCAAAGAATGCCTCGTCAACCAACCAGAGGCAGCTTTGCAAACCCAGCAGCCTTGTCAACCAACCAGAGGCCGTTTGTCAATGCCAGCAGCCTTCTCAACCAATCAGAGGCAGATTTGTCACTCCCAGCAGTAGGTATAAAACCAGCAGGCCTGGCCTGCGCTCAGGCCATTGGCCTGCGCTCAGGCCATTGGCCTGCGCTCAGGCCATTGGCCTGCGCTCAGGCCATTGGCCTGCGCTCAGGCCATTGGCCTGCGCTCAGGCCATTGGCCTGCGCTCAGGCCATTGGCCTGCGCTCAGGCCATTGGCCTGCGCTCAGGCCATTGGCCTGCGCTCAGGCCATTGGCCTGCGCTCAGGCCATTGGCCTGCGCTCAGGCCATTGGCCTGCGCTCAGGCCATTGGCCTGCGCTCAGGCCATTGGCCTGCGCTCAGGCCATTGGCCTGCGCTCAGGCCATTGGCCTGCGCTCAGGCCACCCAATTTCTCTCTCTCTTTTCCCTCTGGATTTGACTTTTCTTCTCCTCCTCTCCCCCCCCCCACCTAATCTCATTTTTTTTTGTTTGTTTTCTTTATTTCCTTTACCACTCTTTCCTTCTTTCACTCTCTTCCAGATTGTGCAAAGTTTCCTCTTTCCTTCCAGCTCCTTTTGTCTCATGCTTTTACAGTGGTCAGCCGAAAAGGAGGAGGAGGATTTCTATATGGTAAATGCTTCAAAGTGGGGACTTCATCTGTGGTATGTCACAAATGGGACCTGCAACCAAATGTTGCAGTGTGTTCTGCTGCTTCTGTTTAGAGTTCCAGCCAGCTCTTCCCTCCAAGTGTATTACACAATCACGCACATACACACACACACACACACAGAGAGACACAGGGACGCCCCATTCCATAATGATAATTTTATTCTTTATACCCCACACAACTGACTGGGTTGCGCCAGCCACTCTGGCCGGCATCCATCATGTATAAAGACATAATAAAACCCTAGACGTGTTTTAAAAAAACCCCTTCACTGTACAGGATTGCCTTCAGACGGCTTGGGAGTCGGAGAACTCCATACCCCCCAACATTTCTCCATTGAAAATAGGGACACCCTGAGGAAAAGAGATTAACAGTAATTCTTCAAGTGGGTTTGGCTATGCGTGGGTTAATGGGTTAATTGGTGAGCTCTGAGGTGAAGGGGAGGGTCAGATGCCTTGTCAATCAAAGAATGCCTTGTCAACCAACCAGAGGCAGCTTTGCAAACCCAGCAGCCTTCTCAACCAACCAGAGGCCGTTTGTCAAAGAATGCCTCGTC
This sequence comes from Podarcis liolepis, assembly GCF_965112155.1. Classification (NCBI taxonomy): domain Eukaryota; kingdom Metazoa; phylum Chordata; class Lepidosauria; order Squamata; family Lacertidae; genus Podarcis; species Podarcis liolepis. The sequence continues at coordinate 156,779 of NW_028148738.1, read as the reverse complement.
AACCAACCAGAGGCAGCTTTGCAAACCCAGCAGCCTTGTCAACCAACCAGAGGCCGTTTGTCAATGCCAGCAGCCTTCTCAACCAATCAGAGGCAGATTTGTCACTCCCAGCAGTAGGTATAAAACCAGCAGGCCATTGGCCTGCGCTCAGGCCACCCAATTTCTCTCTCTCTTTTCCCTCTGGATTTGACTTTTCTTCTCCTCCTCTCCCCCCCCCCACCTAATCTCATTTTTTTTTGTTTGTTTTCTTTATTTCCTTTACCACTCTTTCCTTCTTTCACTCTCTTCCAGATTGTGCAAAGTTTCCTCTTTCCTTCCAGCTCCTTTTGTCTCATGCTTTTACAGTGGTCAGCCGAAAAGGAGGAGGAGGATTTCTATATGGTAAATGCTTCAAAGTGGGGACTTCATCTGTGGTATGTCACAAATGGGACCTGCAACCAAATGTTGCAGTGTGTTCTGCTGCTTCTGTTTAGAGTTCCAGCCAGCTCTTCCCTCCAAGTGTATTACACAATCACGCACATACACACACACACACACACAGAGAGACACAGGGACGCCCCATTCCATAATGATAATTTTATTCTTTATACCCCACACAACTGACTGGGTTGCGCCAGCCACTCTGGCCGGCATCCATCATGTATAAAGACATAATAAAACCCTAGACGTGTTTTAAAAAAACCCCTTCACTGTACAGGATTGCCTTCAGACGGCTTGGGAGTCGGAGAACTCCATACCCCCCAACATTTCTCCATTGAAAATAGGGACACCCTGAGGAAAAGAGATTAACAGTAATTCTTCAAGTGGGTTTGGCTATGCGTGGGTTAATGGGTTAATTGGTGAGCTCTGAGGTGAAGGGGAGGGTCAGATGCCTTGTCAATCAAAGAATGCCTTGTCAACCAACCAGAGGCAGCTTTGCAAACCCAGCAGCCTTCTCAACCAACCAGAGGCCGTTTGTCAAAGAATGCCTCGTCAACCAACCAGAGGCAGCTTTGCAAACCCAGCAGCCTTGTCAACCAACCAGAGGCCGTTTGTCAATGCCAGCAGCCTTCTCAACCAATCAGAGGCAGATTTGTCACTCCCAGCAGTAGGTATAAAACCAGCAGGCCATTGGCCTGCGCTCAGGCCACCCAATTTCTCTCTCTCTTTTCCCTCTGGATTTGACTTTTCTTCTCCTCCTCTCCCCCCCCCACCTAATCTCATTTTTTTTTTTTGTTTTCTTTATTTCCTTTACCACTCTTTCCTTCTTTCACTCTCTTCCAGATTGTGCAAAGTTTCCTCTTTCCTTCCAGCTCCTTTTGTCTCATGCTTTTACAGTGGTCAGCCGAAAAGGAGGAGGAGGATTTCTATATGGTAAATGCTTCAAAGTGGGGACTTCATCTGTGGTATGTCACAAATGGGACCTGCAACCAAATGTTGCAGTGTGTTCTGCTGCTTCTGTTTAGAGTTCCAGCCAGCTCTTCCCTCCAAGTGTATTACACAATCACGCACATACACACACACACACACACAGAGAGACACAGGGACGCCCCATTCCATAATGATAATTTTATTCTTTATACCCCACACAACTGACTGGGTTGCGCCAGCCACTCTGGCCGGCATCCATCATGTATAAAGACATAATAAAACCCTAGACGTGTTTTAAAAAAACCCCTTCACTGTACAGGATTGCCTTCAGACGGCTTGGGAGTCGGAGAACTCCATACCCCCCAACATTTCTCCATTGAAAATAGGGACACCCTGAGGAAAAGAGATTAACAGTAATTCTTCAAGTGGGTTTGGCTATGCGTGGGTTAATGGGTTAATTGGTGAGCTCTGAGGTGAAGGGGAGGGTCAGATGCCTTGTCAATCAAAGAATGCCTTGTCAACCAACCAGAGGCAGCTTTGCAAACCCAGCAGCCTTCTCAACCAACCAGAGGCCGTTTGTCAAAGAATGCCTCGTCAACCAACCAGAGGCAGCTTTGCAAACCCAGCAGCCTTGTCAACCAACCAGAGGCCGTTTGTCAATGCCAGCAGCCTTCTCAACCAATCAGAGGCAGATTTGTCACTCCCAGCAGTAGGTATAAAACCAGCAGGCCATTGGCCTGCGCTCAGGCCACCCAATTTCTCTCTCTCTTTTCCCTCTGGATTTGACTTTTCTTCTCCTCCTCTCCCCCCCCCCACCTAATCTCATTTTTTTTTGTTTGTTTTCTTTATTTCCTTTACCACTCTTTCCTTCTTTCACTCTCTTCCAGATTGTGCAAAGTTTCCTCTTTCCTTCCAGCTCCTTTTGTCTCATGCTTTTACAGTGGTCAGCCGAAAAGGAGGAGGAGGATTTCTATATGGTAAATGCTTCAAAGTGGGGACTTCATCTGTGGTATGTCACAAATGGGACCTGCAACCAAATGTTGCAGTGTGTTCTGCTGCTTCTGTTTAGAGTTCCAGCCAGCTCTTCCCTCCAAGTGTATTACACAATCACGCACATACACACACACACACACACAGAGAGACACAGGGACGCCCCATTCCATAATGATAATTTTATTCTTTATACCCCACACAACTGACTGGGTTGCGCCAGCCACTCTGGCCGGCATCCATCATGTATAAAGACATAATAAAACCCTAGACGTGTTTTAAAAAAACCCCTTCACTGTACAGGATTGCCTTCAGATGGCTTGGGAGTCGGAGAACTCCATACCCCCCAACATTTCTCCATTGAAAATAGGGACACCCTGAGGAAAAGAGATTAACAGTAATTCTTCAAGTGGGTTTGGCTATGCGTGGGTTAATGGGTTAATTGGTGAGCTCTGAGGTGAAGGGGAGGGTCAGATGCCTTGTCAATCAAAGAATGCCTTGTCAACCAACCAGAGGCAGCTTTGCAAACCCAGCAGCCTTCTCAACCAACCAGAGGCCGTTTGTCAAAGAATGCCTCGTCAACCAACCAGAGGCAGCTTTGCAAACCCAGCAGCCTTGTCAACCAACCAGAGGCCGTTTGTCAATGCCAGCAGCCTTCTCAACCAATCAGAGGCAGATTTGTCACTCCCAGCAGTAGGTATAAAACCAGCAGGCCTGGCCTGCGCTCAGGCCATTGGCCTGCGCTCAGGCCATTGGCCTGCGCTCAGGCCATTGGCCTGCGCTCAGGCCATTGGCCTGCGCTCAGGCCATTGGCCTGCGCTCAGGCCATTGGCCTGCGCTCAGGCCATTGGCCTGCGCTCAGGCCATTGGCCTGCGCTCAGGCCATTGGCCTGCGCTCAGGCCATTGGCCTGCGCTCAGGCCATTGGCCTGCGCTCAGGCCATTGGCCTGCGCTCAGGCCATTGGCCTGCGCTCAGGCCATTGGCCTGCGCTCAGGCCATTGGCCTGCGCTCAGGCCACCCAATTTCTCTCTCTCTTTTCCCTCTGGATTTGACTTTTCTTCTCCTCCTCTCCCCCCCCCCACCTAATCTCATTTTTTTTTGTTTGTTTTCTTTATTTCCTTTACCACTCTTTCCTTCTTTCACTCTCTTCCAGATTGTGCAAAGTTTCCTCTTTCCTTCCAGCTCCTTTTGTCTCATGCTTTTACAGTGGTCAGCCGAAAAGGAGGAGGAGGATTTCTATATGGTAAATGCTTCAAAGTGGGGACTTCATCTGTGGTATGTCACAAATGGGACCTGCAACCAAATGTTGCAGTGTGTTCTGCTGCTTCTGTTTAGAGTTCCAGCCAGCTCTTCCCTCCAAGTGTATTACACAATCACGCACATACACACACACACACACACAGAGAGACACAGGGACGCCCCATTCCATAATGATAATTTTATTCTTTATACCCCACACAACTGACTGGGTTGCGCCAGCCACTCTGGCCGGCATCCATCATGTATAAAGACATAATAAAACCCTAGACGTGTTTTAAAAAAACCCCTTCACTGTACAGGATTGCCTTCAGACGGCTTGGGAGTCGGAGAACTCCATACCCCCCAACATTTCTCCATTGAAAATAGGGACACCCTGAGGAAAAGAGATTAACAGTAATTCTTCAAGTGGGTTTGGCTATGCGTGGGTTAATGGGTTAATTGGTGAGCTCTGAGGTGAAGGGGAGGGTCAGATGCCTTGTCAATCAAAGAATGCCTTGTCAACCAACCAGAGGCAGCTTTGCAAACCCAGCAGCCTTCTCAACCAACCAGAGGCCGTTTGTCAAAGAATGCCTCGTCAACCAACCAGAGGCAGCTTTGCAAACCCAGCAGCCTTGTCAACCAACCAGAGGCCGTTTGTCAATGCCAGCAGCCTTCTCAACCAATCAGAGGCAGATTTGTCACTCCCAGCAGTAGGTATAAAACCAGCAGGCCTGGCCTGCGCTCAGGCCATTGGCCTGCGCTCAGGCCATTGGCCTGCGCTCAGGCCATTGGCCTGCGCTCAGGCCATTGGCCTGCGCTCAGGCCATTGGCCTGCGCTCAGGCCATTGGCCTGCGCTCAGGCCATTGGCCTGCGCTCAGGCCATTGGCCTGCGCTCAGGCCATTGGCCTGCGCTCAGGCCATTGGCCTGCGCTCAGGCCATTGGCCTGCGCTCAGGCCATTGGCCTGCGCTCAGGCCATTGGCCTGCGCTCAGGCCACCCAATTTCTCTCTCTCTTTTCCCTCTGGATTTGACTTTTCTTCTCCTCCTCTCCCCCCCCCCCACCTAATCTCATTTTTTTTTGTTTGTTTTCTTTATTTCCTTTACCACTCTTTCCTTCTTTCACTCTCTTCCAGATTGTGCAAAGTTTCCTCTTTCCTTCCAGCTCCTTTTGTCTCATGCTTTTACAGTGGTCAGCCGAAAAGGAGGAGGAGGATTTCTATATGGTAAATGCTTCAAAGTGGGGACTTCATCTGTGGTATGTCACAAATGGGACCTGCAACCAAATGTTGCAGTGTGTTCTGCTGCTTCTGTTTAGAGTTCCAGCCAGCTCTTCCCTCCAAGTGTATTACACAATCACGCACATACACACACACACACACACAGAGAGACACAGGGACGCCCCATTCCATAATGATAATTTTATTCTTTATACCCCACACAACTGACTGGGTTGCGCCAGCCACTCTGGCCGGCATCCATCATGTATAAAGACATAATAAAACCCTAGACGTGTTTTAAAAAAACCCCTTCACTGTACAGGATTGCCTTCAGACGGCTTGGGAGTCGGAGAACTCCATACCCCCCAACATTTCTCCATTGAAAATAGGGACACCCTGAGGAAAAGAGATTAACAGTAATTCTTCAAGTGGGTTTGGCTATGCGTGGGTTAATGGGTTAATTGGTGAGCTCTGAGGTGAAGGGGAGGGTCAGATGCCTTGTCAATCAAAGAATGCCTTGTCAACCAACCAGAGGCAGCTTTGCAAACCCAGCAGCCTTCTCAACCAACCAGAGGCCGTTTGTCAAAGAATGCCTCGTCAACCAACCAGAGGCAGCTTTGCAAACCCAGCAGCCTTGTCAACCAACCAGAGGCCGTTTGTCAATGCCAGCAGCCTTCTCAACCAATCAGAGGCAGATTTGTCACTCCCAGCAGTAGGTATAAAACCAGCAGGCCATTGGCCTGCGCTCAGGCCACCCAATTTCTCTCTCTCTTTTCCCTCTGGATTTGACTTTTCTTCTCCTCCTCTCCCCCCCCCCCACCTAATCTCATTTTTTTTTGTTTGTTTTCTTTATTTCCTTTACCACTCTTTCCTTCTTTCACTCTCTTCCAGATTGTGCAAAGTTTCCTCTTTCCTTCCAGCTCCTTTTGTCTCATGCTTTTACAGTGGTCAGCCGAAAAGGAGGAGGAGGATTTCTATATGGTAAATGCTTCAAAGTGGGGACTTCATCTGTGGTATGTCACAAATGGGACCTGCAACCAAATGTTGCAGTGTGTTCTAAATGTTGCAGTGTGTTCTGCTGCTTCTGTTTAGAGTTCCAGCCAGCTCTTCCCTCCAAGTGTATTACACAATCACGCACATACACACACACACACACACAGAGAGACACAGGGACGCCCCATTCCATAATGATAATTTTATTCTTTATACCCCACACAACTGACTGGGTTGCGCCAGCCACTCTGGCCGGCATCCATCATGTATAAAGACATAATAAAACCCTAGACGTGTTTTAAAAAAACCCCTTCACTGTACAGGATTGCCTTCAGACGGCTTGGGAGTCGGAGAACTCCATACCCCCCAACATTTCTCCATTGAAAATAGGGACACCCTGAGGAAAAGAGATTAACAGTAATTCTTCAAGTGGGTTTGGCTATGCGTGGGTTAATGGGTTAATTGGTGAGCTCTGAGGTGAAGGGGAGGGTCAGATGCCTTGTCAATCAAAGAATGCCTTGTCAACCAACCAGAGGCAGCTTTGCAAACCCAGCAGCCTTCTCAACCAACCAGAGGCCGTTTGTCAAAGAATGCCTCGTCAACCAACCAGAGGCAGCTTTGCAAACCCAGCAGCCTTGTCAACCAACCAGAGGCCGTTTGTCAATGCCAGCAGCCTTCTCAACCAATCAGAGGCAGATTTGTCACTCCCAGCAGTAGGTATAAAACCAGCAGGCCTGGCCTGCGCTCAGGCCATTGGCCTGCGCTCAGGCCATTGGCCTGCGCTCAGGCCATTGGCCTGCGCTCAGGCCATTGGCCTGCGCTCAGGCCATTGGCCTGCGCTCAGGCCATTGGCCTGCGCTCAGGCCATTGGCCTGCGCTCAGGCCATTGGCCTGCGCTCAGGCCATTGGCCTGCGCTCAGGCCATTGGCCTGCGCTCAGGCCATTGGCCTGCGCTCAGGCCATTGGCCTGCGCTCAGGCCATTGGCCTGCGCTCAGGCCATTGGCCTGCGCTCAGGCCATTGGCCTGCGCTCAGGCCACCCAATTTCTCTCTCTCTTTTCCCTCTGGATTTGACTTTTCTTCTCCTCCTCTCCCCCCCCCCACCTAATCTCATTTTTTTTTGTTTGTTTTCTTTATTTCCTTTACCACTCTTTCCTTCTTTCACTCTCTTCCAGATTGTGCAAAGTTTCCTCTTTCCTTCCAGCTCCTTTTGTCTCATGCTTTTACAGTGGTCAGCCGAAAAGGAGGAGGAGGATTTCTATATGGTAAATGCTTCAAAGTGGGGACTTCATCTGTGGTATGTCACAAATGGGACCTGCAACCAAATGTTGCAGTGTGTTCTGCTGCTTCTGTTTAGAGTTCCAGCCAGCTCTTCCCTCCAAGTGTATTACACAATCACGCACATACACACACACACACACACACAGAGACACAGGGACGCCCCATTCCATAATGATAATTTTATTCTTTATACCCCACACAACTGACTGGGTTGCGCCAGCCACTCTGGCCGGCATCCATCATGTATAAAGACATAATAAAACCCTAGACGTGTTTTAAAAAAACCCCTTCACTGTACAGGATTGCCTTCAGACGGCTTGGGAGTCGGAGAACTCCATACCCCCCAACATTTCTCCATTGAAAATAGGGACACCCTGAGGAAAAGAGATTAACAGTAATTCTTCAAGTGGGTTTGGCTATGCGTGGGTTAATGGGTTAATTGGTGAGCTCTGAGGTGAAGGGGAGGGTCAGATGCCTTGTCAATCAAAGAATGCCTTGTCAACCAACCAGAGGCAGCTTTGCAAACCCAGCAGCCTTCTCAACCAACCAGAGGCCGTTTGTCAAAGAATGCCTCGTCAACCAACCAGAGGCAGCTTTGCAAACCCAGCAGCCTTGTCAACCAACCAGAGGCCGTTTGTCAATGCCAGCAGCCTTCTCAACCAATCAGAGGCAGATTTGTCACTCCCAGCAGTAGGTATAAAACCAGCAGGCCATTGGCCTGCGCTCAGGCCACCCAATTTCTCTCTCTCTTTTCCCTCTGGATTTGACTTTTCTTCTCCTCCTCTCCCCCCCCCCACCTAATCTCATTTTTTTTTTTTGTTTTCTTTATTTCCTTTACCACTCTTTCCTTCTTTCACTCTCTTCCAGATTGTGCAAAGTTTCCTCTTTCCTTCCAGCTCCTTTTGTCTCATGCTTTTACAGTGGTCAGCCGAAAAGGAGGAGGAGGATTTCTATATGGTAAATGCTTCAAAGTGGGGACTTCATCTGTGGTATGTCACAAATGGGACCTGCAACCAAATGTTGCAGTGTGTTCTGCTGCTTCTGTTTAGAGTTCCAGCCAGCTCTTCCCTCCAAGTGTATTACACAATCACGCACATACACACACACACACACACAGAGAGACACAGGGACGCCCCATTCCATAATGATAATTTTATTCTTTATACCCCACACAACTGACTGGGTTGCGCCAGCCACTCTGGCCGGCATCCATCATGTATAAAGACATAATAAAACCCTAGACGTGTTTTAAAAAAACCCCTTCACTGTACAGGATTGCCTTCAGACGGCTTGGGAGTCGGAGAACTCCATACCCCCCAACATTTCTCCATTGAAAATAGGGACACCCTGAGGAAAAGAGATTAACAGTAATTCTTCAAGTGGGTTTGGCTATGCGTGGGTTAATGGGTTAATTGGTGAGCTCTGAGGTGAAGGGGAGGGTCAGATGCCTTGTCAATCAAAGAATGCCTTGTCAACCAACCAGAGGCAGCTTTGCAAACCCAGCAGCCTTCTCAACCAACCAGAGGCCGTTTGTCAAAGAATGCCTCGTCAACCAACCAGAGGCAGCTTTGCAAACCCAGCAGCCTTGTCAACCAACCAGAGGCCGTTTGTCAATGCCAGCAGCCTTCTCAACCAATCAGAGGCAGATTTGTCACTCCCAGCAGTAGGTATAAAACCAGCAGGCCATTGGCCTGCGCTCAGGCCACCCAATTTCTCTCTCTCTTTTCCCTCTGGATTTGACTTTTCTTCTCCTCCTCTCCCCCCCCCCCACCTAATCTCATTTTTTTTTGTTTGTTTTCTTTATTTCCTTTACCACTCTTTCCTTCTTTCACTCTCTTCCAGATTGTGCAAAGTTTCCTCTTTCCTTCCAGCTCCTTTTGTCTCATGCTTTTACAGTGGTCAGCCGAAAAGGAGGAGGAGGATTTCTATATGGTAAATGCTTCAAAGTGGGGACTTCATCTGTGGTATGTCACAAATGGGACCTGCAACCAAATGTTGCAGTGTGTTCTGCTGCTTCTGTTTAGAGTTCCAGCCAGCTCTTCCCTCCAAGTGTATTACACAATCACGCACATACACACACACACACACAGAGAGAGACACAGGGACGCCCCATTCCATAATGATAATTTTATTCTTTATACCCCACACAACTGACTGGGTTGCGCCAGCCACTCTGGCCGGCATCCATCATGTATAAAGACATAATAAAACCCTAGACGTGTTTTAAAAAAACCCCTTCACTGTACAGGATTGCCTTCAGACGGCTTGGGAGTCGGAGAACTCCATACCCCCCAACATTTCTCCATTGAAAATAGGGACACCCTGAGGAAAAGAGATTAACAGTAATTCTTCAAGTGGGTTTGGCTATGCGTGGGTTAATGGGTTAATTGGTGAGCTCTGAGGTGAAGGGGAGGGTCAGATGCCTTGTCAATCAAAGAATGCCTTGTCAACCAACCAGAGGCAGCTTTGCAAACCCAGCAGCCTTGTCAACCAACCAGAGGCCGTTTGTCAATGCCAGCAGCCTTCTCAACCAATCAGAGGCAGATTTGTCACTCCCAGCAGTAGGTATAAAACCAGCAGGCCATTGGCCTGCGCTCAGGCCATTGGCCTGCGCTCAGGCCACCCAATTTCTCTCTCTCTTTTCCCTCTGGATTTGACTTTTCTTCTCCTCCTCTCCCCCCCCCCACCTAATCTCATTTTTTTTTGTTTGTTTTCTTTATTTCCTTTACCACTCTTTCCTTCTTTCACTCTCTTCCAGATTGTGCAAAGTTTCCTCTTTCCTTCCAGCTCCTTTTGTCTCATGCTTTTACAGTGGTCAGCCGAAAAGGAGGAGGAGGATTTCTATATGGTAAATGCTTCAAAGTGGGGACTTCATCTGTGGTATGTCACAAATGGGACCTGCAACCAAATGTTGCAGTGTGTTCTGCTGCTTCTGTTTAGAGTTCCAGCCAGCTCTTCCCTCCAAGTGTATTACACAATCACGCACATACACACACACACACACACACAGAGACACAGGGACGCCCCATTCCATAATGATAATTTTATTCTTTATACCCCACACAACTGACTGGGTTGCGCCAGCCACTCTGGCCGGCATCCATCATGTATAAAGACATAATAAAACCCTAGACGTGTTTTAAAAAAACCCCTTCACTGTACAGGATTGCCTTCAGACGGCTTGGGAGTCGGAGAACTCCATACCCCCCAACATTTCTCCATTGAAAATAGGGACACCCTGAGGAAAAGAGATTAACAGTAATTCTTCAAGTGGGTTTGGCTATGCGTGGGTTAATGGGTTAATTGGTGAGCTCTGAGGTGAAGGGGAGGGTCAGATGCCTTGTCAATCAAAGAATGCCTTGTCAACCAACCAGAGGCAGCTTTGCAAACCCAGCAGCCTTCTCAACCAACCAGAGGCCGTTTGTCAAAGAATGCCTCGTCAACCAACCAGAGGCAGCTTTGCAAACCCAGCAGCCTTGTCAACCAACCAGAGGCCGTTTGTCAATGCCAGCAGCCTTCTCAACCAATCAGAGGCAGATTTGTCACTCCCAGCAGTAGGTATAAAACCAGCAGGCCATTGGCCTGCGCTCAGGCCACCCAATTTCTCTCTCTCTTTTCCCTCTGGATTTGACTTTTCTTCTCCTCCTCTCCCCCCCCCACCTAATCTCATTTTTTTTTTTTGTTTTCTTTATTTCCTTTACCACTCTTTCCTTCTTTCACTCTCTTCCAGATTGTGCAAAGTTTCCTCTTTCCTTCCAGCTCCTTTTGTCTCATGCTTTTACAGTGGTCAGCCGAAAAGGAGGAGGAGGATTTCTATATGGTAAATGCTTCAAAGTGGGGACTTCATCTGTGGTATGTCACAAATGGGACCTGCAACCAAATGTTGCAGTGTGTTCTGCTGCTTCTGTTTAGAGTTCCAGCCAGCTCTTCCCTCCAAGTGTATTACACAATCACGCACATACACACACACACACACACAGAGAGACACAGGGACGCCCCATTCCATAACCCCACACAACTGACTGGGTTGCGCCAGCCACTCTGGCCGGCATCCATCATGTATAAAGACATAATAAAACCCTAGACGTGTTTTAAAAAAACCCCTTCACTGTACAGGATTGCCTTCAGACGGCTTGGGAGTCGGAGAACTCCATACCCCCCAACATTTCTCCATTGAAAATAGGGACACCCTGAGGAAAAGAGATTAACAGTAATTCTTCAAGTGGGTTTGGCTATGCGTGGGTTAATGGGTTAATTGGTGAGCTCTGAGGTGAAGGGGAGGGTCAGATGCCTTGTCAATCAAAGAATGCCTTGTCAACCAACCAGAGGCAGCTTTGCAAACCCAGCAGCCTTCTCAACCAACCAGAGGCCGTTTGTCAAAGAATGCCTCGTCAACCAACCAGAGGCAGCTTTGCAAACCCAGCAGCCTTGTCAACCAACCAGAGGCCGTTTGTCAATGCCAGCAGCCTTCTCAACCAATCAGAGGCAGATTTGTCACTCCCAGCAGTAGGTATAAAACCAGCAGGCCATTGGCCTGCGCTCAGGCCACCCAATTTCTCTCTCTCTTTTCCCTCTGGATTTGACTTTTCTTCTCCTCCTCTCCCCCCCCCCCACCTAATCTCATTTTTTTTTGTTTGTTTTCTTTATTTCCTTTACCACTCTTTCCTTCTTTCACTCTCTTCCAGATTGTGCAAAGTTTCCTCTTTCCTTCCAGCTCCTTTTGTCTCATGCTTTTACAGTGGTCAGCCGAAAAGGAGGAGGAGGATTTCTATATGGTAAATGCTTCAAAGTGGGGACTTCATCTGTGGTATGTCACAAATGGGACCTGCAACCAAATGTTGCAGTGTGTTCTGCTGCTTCTGTTTAGAGTTCCAGCCAGCTCTTCCCTCCAAGTGTATTACACAATCACGCACATACACACACACACACACACAGAGAGACACAGGGACGCCCCATTCCATAATGATAATTTTATTCTTTATACCCCACACAACTGACTGGGTTGCGCCAGCCACTCTGGCCGGCATCCATCATGTATAAAGACATAATAAAACCCTAGACGTGTTTTAAAAAAACCCCTTCACTGTACAGGATTGCCTTCAGACGGCTTGGGAGTCGGAGAACTCCATACCCCCCAACATTTCTCCATTGAAAATAGGGACACCCTGAGGAAAAGAGATTAACAGTAATTCTTCAAGTGGGTTTGGCTATGCGTGGGTTAATGGGTTAATTGGTGAGCTCTGAGGTGAAGGGGAGGGTCAGATGCCTTGTCAATCAAAGAATGCCTTGTCAACCAACCAGAGGCAGCTTTGCAAACCCAGCAGCCTTCTCAACCAACCAGAGGCCGTTTGTCAAAGAATGCCTCGTCAACCAACCAGAGGCAGCTTTGCAAACCCAGCAGCCTTGTCAACCAACCAGAGGCCGTTTGTCAATGCCAGCAGCCTTCTCAACCAATCAGAGGCAGATTTGTCACTCCCAGCAGTAGGTATAAAACCAGCAGGCCATTGGCCTGCGCTCAGGCCATTGGCCTGCGCTCAGGCCACCCAATTTCTCTCTCTCTTTTCCCTCTGGATTTGACTTTTCTTCTCCTCCTCTCCCCCCCCCCACCTAATCTCATTTTTTTTTGTTTGTTTTCTTTATTTCCTTTACCACTCTTTCCTTCTTTCACTCTCTTCCAGATTGTGCAAAGTTTCCTCTTTCCTTCCAGCTCCTTTTGTCTCATGCTTTTACAGTGGTCAGCCGAAAAGGAGGAGGAGGATTTCTATATGGTAAATGCTTCAAAGTGGGGACTTCATCTGTGGTATGTCACAAATGGGACCTGCAACCAAATGTTGCAGTGTGTTCTGCTGCTTCTGTTTAGAGTTCCAGCCAGCTCTTCCCTCCAAGTGTATTACACAATCACGCACATACACACACACACACACACAGAGAGACACAGGGACGCCCCATTCCATAATGATAATTTTATTCTTTATACCCCACACAACTGACTGGGTTGCGCCAGCCACTCTGGCCGGCATCCATCATGTATAAAGACATAATAAAACCCTAGACGTGTTTTAAAAAAACCCCTTCACTGTACAGGATTGCCTTCAGACGGCTTGGGAGTCGGAGAACTCCATACCCCCCAACATTTCTCCATTGAAAATAGGGACACCCTGAGGAAAAGAGATTAACAGTAATTCTTCAAGTGGGTTTGGCTATGCGTGGGTTAATGGGTTAATTGGTGAGCTCTGAGGTGAAGGGGAGGGTCAGATGCCTTGTCAATCAAAGAATGCCTTGTCAACCAACCAGAGGCAGCTTTGCAAACCCAGCAGCCTTCTCAACCAACCAGAGGCCGTTTGTCAAAGAATGCCTCGTCAACCAACCAGAGGCAGCTTTGCAAACCCAGCAGCCTTGTCAACCAACCAGAGGCCGTTTGTCAATGCCAGCAGCCTTCTCAACCAATCAGAGGCAGATTTGTCACTCCCAGCAGTAGGTATAAAACCAGCAGGCCATTGGCCTGCGCTCAGGCCACCCAATTTCTCTCTCTCTTTTCCCTCTGGATTTGACTTTTCTTCTCCTCCTCTCCCCCCCCCCCACCTAATCTCATTTTTTTTTGTTTGTTTTCTTTATTTCCTTTACCACTCTTTCCTTCTTTCACTCTCTTCCAGATTGTGCAAAGTTTCCTCTTTCCTTCCAGCTCCTTTTGTCTCATGCTTTTACAGTGGTCAGCCGAAAAGGAGGAGGAGGATTTCTATATGGTAAATGCTTCAAAGTGGGGACTTCATCTGTGGTATGTCACAAATGGGACCTGCAACCAAATGTTGCAGTGTGTTCTGCTGCTTCTGTTTAGAGTTCCAGCCAGCTCTTCCCTCCAAGTGTATTACACAATCACGCACATACACACACACACACACACACAGAGACACAGGGACGCCCCATTCCATAATGATAATTTTATTCTTTATACCCCACACAACTGACTGGGTTGCGCCAGCCACTCTGGCCGGCATCCATCATGTATAAAGACATAATAAAACCCTAGACGTGTTTTAAAAAAACCCCTTCACTGTACAGGATTGCCTTCAGACGGCTTGGGAGTCGGAGAACTCCATACCCCCCAACATTTCTCCATTGAAAATAGGGACACCCTGAGGAAAAGAGATTAACAGTAATTCTTCAAGTGGGTTTGGCTATGCGTGGGTTAATGGGTTAATTGGTGAGCTCTGAGGTGAAGGGGAGGGTCAGATGCCTTGTCAATCAAAGAATGCCTTGTCAACCAACCAGAGGCAGCTTTGCAAACCCAGCAGCCTTCTCAACCAACCAGAGGCCGTTTGTCAAAGAATGCCTCGTCAACCAACCAGAGGCAGCTTTGCAAACCCAGCAGCCTTGTCAACCAACCAGAGGCCGTTTGTCAATGCCAGCAGCCTTCTCACCCAATCAGAGGCAGATTTGTCACTCCCAGCAGTAGGTATAAAACCAGCAGGCCATTGGCCTGCGCTCAGGCCACCCAATTTCTCTCTCTCTTTTCCCTCTGGATTTGACTTTTCTTCTCCTCCTCTCCCCCCCCCCACCTAATCTCATTTTTTTTTGTTTGTTTTCTTTATTTCCTTTACCACTCTTTCCTTCTTTCACTCTCTTCCAGATTGTGCAAAGTTTCCTCTTTCCTTCCAGCTCCTTTTGTCTCATGCTTTTACAGTGGTCAGCCGAAAAGGAGGAGGAGGATTTCTATATGGTAAATGCTTCAAAGTGGGGACTTCATCTGTGGTATGTCACAAATGGGACCTGCAACCAAATGTTGCAGTGTGTTCTGCTGCTTCTGTTTAGAGTTCCAGCCAGCTCTTCCCTCCAAGTGTATTACACAATCACGCACATACACACACACACACACACAGAGAGACACAGGGACGCCCCATTCCATAATGATAATTTTATTCTTTATACCCCACACAACTGACTGGGTTGCGCCAGCCACTCTGGCCGGCATCCATCATGTATAAAGACATAATAAAACCCTAGACGTGTTTTAAAAAAACCCCTTCACTGTACAGGATTGCCTTCAGACGGCTTGGGAGTCGGAGAACTCCATACCCCCCAACATTTCTCCATTGAAAATAGGGACACCCTGAGGAAAAGAGATTAACAGTAATTCTTCAAGTGGGTTTGGCTATGCGTGGGTTAATGGGTTAATTGGTGAGCTCTGAGGTGAAGGGGAGGGTCAGATGCCTTGTCAATCAAAGAATGCCTTGTCAACCAACCAGAGGCAGCTTTGCAAACCCAGCAGCCTTCTCAACCAACCAGAGGCCGTTTGTCAAAGAATGCCTCGTCAACCAACCAGAGGCAGCTTTGCAAACCCAGCAGCCTTGTCAACCAACCAGAGGCCGTTTGTCAATGCCAGCAGCCTTCTCAACCAATCAGAGGCAGATTTGTCACTCCCAGCAGTAGGTATAAAACCAGCAGGCCATTGGCCTGCGCTCAGGCCACCCAATTTCTCTCTCTCTTTTCCCTCTGGATTTGACTTTTCTTCTCCTCCTCTCCCCCCCCCCACCTAATCTCATTTTTTTTTTTTGTTTTCTTTATTTCCTTTACCACTCTTTCCTTCTTTCACTCTCTTCCAGATTGTGCAAAGTTTCCTCTTTCCTTCCAGCTCCTTTTGTCTCATGCTTTTACAGTGGTCAGCCGAAAAGGAGGAGGAGGATTTCTATATGGTAAATGCTTCAAAGTGGGGACTTCATCTGTGGTATGTCACAAATGGGACCTGCAACCAAATGTTGCAGTGTGTTCTGCTGCTTCTGTTTAGAGTTCCAGCCAGCTCTTCCCTCCAAGTGTATTACACAATCACGCACATACACACACACACACACACAGAGAGACACAGGGACGCCCCATTCCATAATGATAATTTTATTCTTTATACCCCACACAACTGACTGGGTTGCGCCAGCCACTCTGGCCGGCATCCATCATGTATAAAGACATAATAAAACCCTAGACGTGTTTTAAAAAAACCCCTTCACTGTACAGGATTGCCTTCAGACGGCTTGGGAGTCGGAGAACTCCATACCCCCCAACATTTCTCCATTGAAAATAGGGA
The DNA here is from genome assembly GCF_965112155.1 of Podarcis liolepis. NCBI lineage: Eukaryota > Metazoa > Chordata > Lepidosauria > Squamata > Lacertidae > Podarcis > Podarcis liolepis. The sequence goes on along the minus strand of NW_028148738.1, from coordinate 140,632 downwards.
CACCCTGAGGAAAAGAGATTAACAGTAATTCTTCAAGTGGGTTTGGCTATGCGTGGGTTAATGGGTTAATTGGTGAGCTCTGAGGTGAAGGGGAGGGTCAGATGCCTTGTCAATCAAAGAATGCCTTGTCAACCAACCAGAGGCAGCTTTGCAAACCCAGCAGCCTTCTCAACCAACCAGAGGCCGTTTGTCAAAGAATGCCTCGTCAACCAACCAGAGGCAGCTTTGCAAACCCAGCAGCCTTGTCAACCAACCAGAGGCCGTTTGTCAATGCCAGCAGCCTTCTCAACCAATCAGAGGCAGATTTGTCACTCCCAGCAGTAGGTATAAAACCAGCAGGCCATTGGCCTGCGCTCAGGCCACCCAATTTCTCTCTCTCTTTTCCCTCTGGATTTGACTTTTCTTCTCCTCCTCTCCCCCCCCCCACCTAATCTCATTTTTTTTTGTTTGTTTTCTTTATTTCCTTTACCACTCTTTCCTTCTTTCACTCTCTTCCAGATTGTGCAAAGTTTCCTCTTTCCTTCCAGCTCCTTTTGTCTCATGCTTTTACAGTGGTCAGCCGAAAAGGAGGAGGAGGATTTCTATATGGTAAATGCTTCAAAGTGGGGACTTCATCTGTGGTATGTCACAAATGGGACCTGCAACCAAATGTTGCAGTGTGTTCTGCTGCTTCTGTTTAGAGTTCCAGCCAGCTCTTCCCTCCAAGTGTATTACACAATCACGCACATACACACACACACACACAGAGAGAGACACAGGGACGCCCCATTCCATAATGATAATTTTATTCTTTATACCCCACACAACTGACTGGGTTGCGCCAGCCACTCTGGCCGGCATCCATCATGTATAAAGACATAATAAAACCCTAGACGTGTTTTAAAAAAACCCCTTCACTGTACAGGATTGCCTTCAGACGGCTTGGGAGTCGGAGAACTCCATACCCCCCAACATTTCTCCATTGAAAATAGGGACACCCTGAGGAAAAGAGATTAACAGTAATTCTTCAAGTGGGTTTGGCTATGCGTGGGTTAATGGGTTAATTGGTGAGCTCTGAGGTGAAGGGGAGGGTCAGATGCCTTGTCAATCAAAGAATGCCTTGTCAACCAACCAGAGGCAGCTTTGCAAACCCAGCAGCCTTCTCAACCAACCAGAGGCCGTTTGTCAAAGAATGCCTCGTCAACCAACCAGAGGCAGCTTTGCAAACCCAGCAGCCTTGTCAACCAACCAGAGGCCGTTTGTCAATGCCAGCAGCCTTCTCAACCAATCAGAGGCAGATTTGTCACTCCCAGCAGTAGGTATAAAACCAGCAGGCCATTGGCCTGCGCTCAGGCCACCCAATTTCTCTCTCTCTTTTCCCTCTGGATTTGACTTTTCTTCTCCTCCTCTCCCCCCCCCCACCTAATCTCATTTTTTTTTTTTGTTTTCTTTATTTCCTTTACCACTCTTTCCTTCTTTCACTCTCTTCCAGATTGTGCAAAGTTTCCTCTTTCCTTCCAGCTCCTTTTGTCTCATGCTTTTACAGTGGTCAGCCGAAAAGGAGGAGGAGGATTTCTATATGGTAAATGCTTCAAAGTGGGGACTTCATCTGTGGTATGTCACAAATGGGACCTGCAACCAAATGTTGCAGTGTGTTCTGCTGCTTCTGTTTAGAGTTCCAGCCAGCTCTTCCCTCCAAGTGTATTACACAATCACGCACATACACACACACACACACACAGAGAGACACAGGGACGCCCCATTCCATAATGATAATTTTATTCTTTATACCCCACACAACTGACTGGGTTGCGCCAGCCACTCTGGCCGGCATCCATCATGTATAAAGACATAATAAAACCCTAGACGTGTTTTAAAAAAACCCCTTCACTGTACAGGATTGCCTTCAGACGGCTTGGGAGTCGGAGAACTCCATACCCCCCAACATTTCTCCATTGAAAATAGGGACACCCTGAGGAAAAGAGATTAACAGTAATTCTTCAAGTGGGTTTGGCTATGCGTGGGTTAATGGGTTAATTGGTGAGCTCTGAGGTGAAGGGGAGGGTCAGATGCCTTGTCAATCAAAGAATGCCTTGTCAACCAACCAGAGGCAGCTTTGCAAACCCAGCAGCCTTCTCAACCAACCAGAGGCCGTTTGTCAAAGAATGCCTCGTCAACCAACCAGAGGCAGCTTTGCAAACCCAGCAGCCTTGTCAACCAACCAGAGGCCGTTTGTCAATGCCAGCAGCCTTCTCAACCAATCAGAGGCAGATTTGTCACTCCCAGCAGTAGGTATAAAACCAGCAGGCCATTGGCCTGCGCTCAGGCCACCCAATTTCTCTCTCTCTTTTCCCTCTGGATTTGACTTTTCTTCTCCTCCTCTCCCCCCCCCCACCTAATCTCATTTTTTTTTGTTTGTTTTCTTTATTTCCTTTACCACTCTTTCCTTCTTTCACTCTCTTCCAGATTGTGCAAAGTTTCCTCTTTCCTTCCAGCTCCTTTTGTCTCATGCTTTTACAGTGGTCAGCCGAAAAGGAGGAGGAGGATTTCTATATGGTAAATGCTTCAAAGTGGGGACTTCATCTGTGGTATGTCACAAATGGGACCTGCAACCAAATGTTGCAGTGTGTTCTGCTGCTTCTGTTTAGAGTTCCAGCCAGCTCTTCCCTCCAAGTGTATTACACAATCACGCACATACACACACACACACACAGAGAGAGACACAGGGACGCCCCATTCCATAATGATAATTTTATTCTTTATACCCCACACAACTGACTGGGTTGCGCCAGCCACTCTGGCCGGCATCCATCATGTATAAAGACATAATAAAACCCTAGACGTGTTTTAAAAAAACCCCTTCACTGTACAGGATTGCCTTCAGACGGCTTGGGAGTCGGAGAACTCCATACCCCCCAACATTTCTCCATTGAAAATAGGGACACCCTGAGGAAAAGAGATTAACAGTAATTCTTCAAGTGGGTTTGGCTATGCGTGGGTTAATGGGTTAATTGGTGAGCTCTGAGGTGAAGGGGAGGGTCAGATGCCTTGTCAATCAAAGAATGCCTTGTCAACCAACCAGAGGCAGCTTTGCAAACCCAGCAGCCTTGTCAACCAACCAGAGGCCGTTTGTCAATGCCAGCAGCCTTCTCAACCAATCAGAGGCAGATTTGTCACTCCCAGCAGTAGGTATAAAACCAGCAGGCCTGGCCTGCGCTCAGGCCATTGGCCTGCGCTCAGGCCATTGGCCTGCGCTCAGGCCATTGGCCTGCGCTCAGGCCATTGGCCTGCGCTCAGGCCATTGGCCTGCGCTCAGGCCATTGGCCTGCGCTCAGGCCATTGGCCTGCGCTCAGGCCATTGGCCTGCGCTCAGGCCATTGGCCTGCGCTCAGGCCATTGGCCTGCGCTCAGGCCATTGGCCTGCGCTCAGGCCATTGGCCTGCGCTCAGGCCATTGGCCTGCGCTCAGGCCATTGGCCTGCGCTCAGGCCATTGGCCTGCGCTCAGGCCATTGGCCTGCGCTCAGGCCACCCAATTTCTCTCTCTCTTTTCCCTCTGGATTTGACTTTTCTTCTCCTCCTCTCCCCCCCCCCACCTAATCTCATTTTTTTTTGTTTGTTTTCTTTATTTCCTTTACCACTCTTTCCTTCTTTCACTCTCTTCCAGATTGTGCAAAGTTTCCTCTTTCCTTCCAGCTCCTTTTGTCTCATGCTTTTACAGTGGTCAGCCGAAAAGGAGGAGGAGGATTTCTATATGGTAAATGCTTCAAAGTGGGGACTTCATCTGTGGTATGTCACAAATGGGACCTGCAACCAAATGTTGCAGTGTGTTCTGCTGCTTCTGTTTAGAGTTCCAGCCAGCTCTTCCCTCCAAGTGTATTACACAATCACGCACATACACACACACACACACACACAGAGACACAGGGACGCCCCATTCCATAATGATAATTTTATTCTTTATACCCCACACAACTGACTGGTTTGCGCCAGCCACTCTGGCCGGCATCCATCATGTATAAAGACATAATAAAACCCTAGACGTGTTTTAAAAAAACCCCTTCACTGTACAGGATTGCCTTCAGACGGCTTGGGAGTCGGAGAACTCCATACCCCCCAACATTTCTCCATTGAAAATAGGGACACCCTGAGGAAAAGAGATTAACAGTAATTCTTCAAGTGGGTTTGGCTATGCGTGGGTTAATGGGTTAATTGGTGAGCTCTGAGGTGAAGGGGAGGGTCAGATGCCTTGTCAATCAAAGAATGCCTTGTCAACCAACCAGAGGCAGCTTTGCAAACCCAGCAGCCTTCTCAACCAACCAGAGGCCGTTTGTCAAAGAATGCCTCGTCAACCAACCAGAGGCAGCTTTGCAAACCCAGCAGCCTTGTCAACCAACCAGAGGCCGTTTGTCAATGCCAGCAGCCTTCTCAACCAATCAGAGGCAGATTTGTCACTCCCAGCAGTAGGTATAAAACCAGCAGGCCATTGGCCTGCGCTCAGGCCACCCAATTTCTCTCTCTCTTTTCCCTCTGGATTTGACTTTTCTTCTCCTCCTCTCCCCCCCCCCCACCTAATCTCATTTTTTTTTGTTTGTTTTCTTTATTTCCTTTACCACTCTTTCCTTCTTTCACTCTCTTCCAGATTGTGCAAAGTTTCCTCTTTCCTTCCAGCTCCTTTTGTCTCATGCTTTTACAGTGGTCAGCCGAAAAGGAGGAGGAGGATTTCTATATGGTAAATGCTTCAAAGTGGGGACTTCATCTGTGGTATGTCACAAATGGGACCTGCAACCAAATGTTGCAGTGTGTTCTGCTGCTTCTGTTTAGAGTTCCAGCCAGCTCTTCCCTCCAAGTGTATTACACAATCACGCACATACACACACACACACACAGAGAGAGACACAGGGACGCCCCATTCCATAATGATAATTTTATTCTTTATACCCCACACAACTGACTGGGTTGCGCCAGCCACTCTGGCCGGCATCCATCATGTATAAAGACATAATAAAACCCTAGACGTGTTTTAAAAAAACCCCTTCACTGTACAGGATTGCCTTCAGACGGCTTGGGAGTCGGAGAACTCCATACCCCCCAACATTTCTCCATTGAAAATAGGGACACCCTGAGGAAAAGAGATTAACAGTAATTCTTCAAGTGGGTTTGGCTATGCGTGGGTTAATGGGTTAATTGGTGAGCTCTGAGGTGAAGGGGAGGGTCAGATGCCTTGTCAATCAAAGAATGCCTTGTCAACCAACCAGAGGCAGCTTTGCAAACCCAGCAGCCTTCTCAACCAACCAGAGGCCGTTTGTCAAAGAATGCCTCGTCAACCAACCAGAGGCAGCTTTGCAAACCCAGCAGCCTTGTCAACCAACCAGAGGCCGTTTGTCAATGCCAGCAGCCTTCTCAACCAATCAGAGGCAGATTTGTCACTCCCAGCAGTAGGTATAAAACCAGCAGGCCTGGCCTGCGCTCAGGCCATTGGCCTGCGCTCAGGCCATTGGCCTGCGCTCAGGCCATTGGCCTGCGCTCAGGCCATTGGCCTGCGCTCAGGCCATTGGCCTGCGCTCAGGCCATTGGCCTGCGCTCAGGCCATTGGCCTGCGCTCAGGCCATTGGCCTGCGCTCAGGCCATTGGCCTGCGCTCAGGCCATTGGCCTGCGCTCAGGCCATTGGCCTGCGCTCAGGCCACCCAATTTCTCTCTCTCTTTTCCCTCTGGATTTGACTTTTCTTCTCCTCCTCTCCCCCCCCCCACCTAATCTCATTTTTTTTTGTTTGTTTTCTTTATTTCCTTTACCACTCTTTCCTTCTTTCACTCTCTTCCAGATTGTGCAAAGTTTCCTCTTTCCTTCCAGCTCCTTTTGTCTCATGCTTTTACAGTGGTCAGCCGAAAAGGAGGAGGAGGATTTCTATATGGTAAATGCTTCAAAGTGGGGACTTCATCTGTGGTATGTCACAAATGGGACCTGCAACCAAATGTTGCAGTGTGTTCTGCTGCTTCTGTTTAGAGTTCCAGCCAGCTCTTCCCTCCAAGTGTATTACACAATCACGCACATACACACACACACACACACAGAGAGACACAGGGACGCCCCATTCCATAATGATAATTTTATTCTTTATACCCCACACAACTGACTGGGTTGCGCCAGCCACTCTGGCCGGCATCCATCATGTATAAAGACATAATAAAACCCTAGACGTGTTTTAAAAAAACCCCTTCACTGTACAGGATTGCCTTCAGACGGCTTGGGAGTCGGAGAACTCCATACCCCCCAACATTTCTCCATTGAAAATAGGGACACCCTGAGGAAAAGAGATTAACAGTAATTCTTCAAGTGGGTTTGGCTATGCGTGGGTTAATGGGTTAATTGGTGAGCTCTGAGGTGAAGGGGAGGGTCAGATGCCTTGTCAATCAAAGAATGCCTTGTCAACCAACCAGAGGCAGCTTTGCAAACCCAGCAGCCTTCTCAACCAACCAGAGGCCGTTTGTCAAAGAATGCCTCGTCAACCAACCAGAGGCAGCTTTGCAAACCCAGCAGCCTTGTCAACCAACCAGAGGCCGTTTGTCAATGCCAGCAGCCTTCTCAACCAATCAGAGGCAGATTTGTCACTCCCAGCAGTAGGTATAAAACCAGCAGGCCTGGCCTGCGCTCAGGCCATTGGCCTGCGCTCAGGCCATTGGCCTGCGCTCAGGCCATTGGCCTGCGCTCAGGCCATTGGCCTGCGCTCAGGCCATTGGCCTGCGCTCAGGCCATTGGCCTGCGCTCAGGCCATTGGCCTGCGCTCAGGCCATTGGCCTGCGCTCAGGCCATTGGCCTGCGCTCAGGCCATTGGCCTGCGCTCAGGCCATTGGCCTGCGCTCAGGCCATTGGCCTGCGCTCAGGCCATTGGCCTGCGCTCAGGCCATTGGCCTGCGCTCAGGCCATTGGCCTGCGCTCAGGCCATTGGCCTGCGCTCAGGCCATTGGCCTGCGCTCAGGCCATTGGCCTGCGCTCAGGCCATTGGCCTGCGCTCAGGCCATTGGCCTGCGCTCAGGCCATTGGCCTGCGCTCAGGCCATTGGCCTGCGCTCAGGCCATTGGCCTGCGCTCAGGCCACCCAATTTCTCTCTCTCTTTTCCCTCTGGATTTGACTTTTCTTCTCCTCCTCTCCCCCCCCCCACCTAATCTCATTTTTTTTTGTTTGTTTTCTTTATTTCCTTTACCACTCTTTCCTTCTTTCACTCTCTTCCAGATTGTGCAAAGTTTCCTCTTTCCTTCCAGCTCCTTTTGTCTCATGCTTTTACAGTGGTCAGCCGAAAAGGAGGAGGAGGATTTCTATATGGTAAATGCTTCAAAGTGGGGACTTCATCTGTGGTATGTCACAAATGGGACCTGCAACCAAATGTTGCAGTGTGTTCTGCTGCTTCTGTTTAGAGTTCCAGCCAGCTCTTCCCTCCAAGTGTATTACACAATCACGCACATACACACACACACACACACACAGAGACACAGGGACGCCCCATTCCATAATGATAATTTTATTCTTTATACCCCACACAACTGACTGGGTTGCGCCAGCCACTCTGGCCGGCATCCATCATGTATAAAGACATAATAAAACCCTAGACGTGTTTTAAAAAAACCCCTTCACTGTACAGGATTGCCTTCAGACGGCTTGGGAGTCGGAGAACTCCATACCCCCCAACATTTCTCCATTGAAAATAGGGACACCCTGAGGAAAAGAGATTAACAGTAATTCTTCAAGTGGGTTTGGCTATGCGTGGGTTAATGGGTTAATTGGTGAGCTCTGAGGTGAAGGGGAGGGTCAGATGCCTTGTCAATCAAAGAATGCCTTGTCAACCAACCAGAGGCAGCTTTGCAAACCCAGCAGCCTTCTCAACCAACCAGAGGCCGTTTGTCAAAGAATGCCTCGTCAACCAACCAGAGGCAGCTTTGCAAACCCAGCAGCCTTGTCAACCAACCAGAGGCCGTTTGTCAATGCCAGCAGCCTTCTCAACCAATCAGAGGCAGATTTGTCACTCCCAGCAGTAGGTATAAAACCAGCAGGCCATTGGCCTGCGCTCAGGCCACCCAATTTCTCTCTCTCTTTTCCCTCTGGATTTGACTTTTCTTCTCCTCCTCTCCCCCCCCCACCTAATCTCATTTTTTTTTTTGTTTTCTTTATTTCCTTTACCACTCTTTCCTTCTTTCACTCTCTTCCAGATTGTGCAAAGTTTCCTCTTTCCTTCCAGCTCCTTTTGTCTCATGCTTTTACAGTGGTCAGCCGAAAAGGAGGAGGAGGATTTCTATATGGTAAATGCTTCAAAGTGGGGACTTCATCTGTGGTATGTCACAAATGGGACCTGCAACCAAATGTTGCAGTGTGTTCTGCTGCTTCTGTTTAGAGTTCCAGCCAGCTCTTCCCTCCAAGTGTATTACACAATCACGCACATACACACACACACACACAGAGAGAGACACAGGGACGCCCCATTCCATAATGATAATTTTATTCTTTATACCCCACACAACTGACTGGGTTGCGCCAGCCACTCTGGCCGGCATCCATCATGTATAAAGACATAATAAAACCCTAGACGTGTTTTAAAAAAACCCCTTCACTGTACAGGATTGCCTTCAGACGGCTTGGGAGTCGGAGAACTCCATACCCCCCAACATTTCTCCATTGAAAATAGGGACACCCTGAGGAAAAGAGATTAACAGTAATTCTTCAAGTGGGTTTGGCTATGCGTGGGTTAATGGGTTAATTGGTGAGCTCTGAGGTGAAGGGGAGGGTCAGATGCCTTGTCAATCAAAGAATGCCTTGTCAACCAACCAGAGGCAGCTTTGCAAACCCAGCAGCCTTCTCAACCAACCAGAGGCCGTTTGTCAAAGAATGCCTCGTCAACCAACCAGAGGCAGCTTTGCAAACCCAGCAGCCTTGTCAACCAACCAGAGGCCGTTTGTCAATGCCAGCAGCCTTCTCAACCAATCAGAGGCAGATTTGTCACTCCCAGCAGTAGGTATAAAACCAGCAGGCCATTGGCCTGCGCTCAGGCCACCCAATTTCTCTCTCTCTTTTCCCTCTGGATTTGACTTTTCTTCTCCTCCTCTCCCCCCCCCCACCTAATCTCATTTTTTTTTGTTTGTTTTCTTTATTTCCTTTACCACTCTTTCCTTCTTTCACTCTCTTCCAGATTGTGCAAAGTTTCCTCTTTCCTTCCAGCTCCTTTTGTCTCATGCTTTTACAGTGGTCAGCCGAAAAGGAGGAGGAGGATTTCTATATGGTAAATGCTTCAAAGTGGGGACTTCATCTGTGGTATGTCACAAATGGGACCTGCAACCAAATGTTGCAGTGTGTTCTGCTGCTTCTGTTTAGAGTTCCAGCCAGCTCTTCCCTCCAAGTGTATTACACAATCACGCACATACACACACACACACACAGAGAGAGACACAGGGACGCCCCATTCCATAATGATAATTTTATTCTTTATACCCCACACAACTGACTGGGTTGCGCCAGCCACTCTGGCCGGCATCCATCATGTATAAAGACATAATAAAACCCTAGACGTGTTTTAAAAAAACCCCTTCACTGTACAGGATTGCCTTCAGACGGCTTGGGAGTCGGAGAACTCCATACCCCCCAACATTTCTCCATTGAAAATAGGGACACCCTGAGGAAAAGAGATTAACAGTAATTCTTCAAGTGGGTTTGGCTATGCGTGGGTTAATGGGTTAATTGGTGAGCTCTGAGGTGAAGGGGAGGGTCAGATGCCTTGTCAATCAAAGAATGCCTTGTCAACCAACCAGAGGCAGCTTTGCAAACCCAGCAGCCTTGTCAACCAACCAGAGGCCGTTTGTCAATGCCAGCAGCCTTCTCAACCAATCAGAGGCAGATTTGTCACTCCCAGCAGTAGGTATAAAACCAGCAGGCCATTGGCCTGCGCTCAGGCCATTGGCCTGCGCTCAGGCCACCCAATTTCTCTCTCTCTTTTCCCTCTGGATTTGACTTTTCTTCTCCTCCTCTCCCCCCCCCCACCTAATCTCATTTTTTTTTGTTTGTTTTCTTTATTTCCTTTACCACTCTTTCCTTCTTTCACTCTCTTCCAGATTGTGCAAAGTTTCCTCTTTCCTTCCAGCTCCTTTTGTCTCATGCTTTTACAGTGGTCAGCCGAAAAGGAGGAGGAGGATTTCTATATGGTAAATGCTTCAAAGTGGGGACTTCATCTGTGGTATGTCACAAATGGGACCTGCAACCAAATGTTGCAGTGTGTTCTGCTGCTTCTGTTTAGAGTTCCAGCCAGCTCTTCCCTCCAAGTGTATTACACAATCACGCACATACACACACACACACACACACAGAGACACAGGGACGCCCCATTCCATAATGATAATTTTATTCTTTATACCCCACACAACTGACTGGGTTGCGCCAGCCACTCTGGCCGGCATCCATCATGTATAAAGACATAATAAAACCCTAGACGTGTTTTAAAAAAACCCCTTCACTGTACAGGATTGCCTTCAGACGGCTTGGGAGTCGGAGAACTCCATACCCCCCAACATTTCTCCATTGAAAATAGGGACACCCTGAGGAAAAGAGATTAACAGTAATTCTTCAAGTGGGTTTGGCTATGCGTGGGTTAATGGGTTAATTGGTGAGCTCTGAGGTGAAGGGGAGGGTCAGATGCCTTGTCAATCAAAGAATGCCTTGTCAACCAACCAGAGGCAGCTTTGCAAACCCAGCAGCCTTCTCAACCAACCAGAGGCCGTTTGTCAAAGAATGCCTCGTCAACCAACCAGAGGCAGCTTTGCAAACCCAGCAGCCTTGTCAACCAACCAGAGGCCGTTTGTCAATGCCAGCAGCCTTCTCAACCAATCAGAGGCAGATTTGTCACTCCCAGCAGTAGGTATAAAACCAGCAGGCCATTGGCCTGCGCTCAGGCCACCCAATTTCTCTCTCTCTTTTCCCTCTGGATTTGACTTTTCTTCTCCTCCTCTCCCCCCCCCACCTAATCTCATTTTTTTTTTTTGTTTTCTTTATTTCCTTTACCACTCTTTCCTTCTTTCACTCTCTTCCAGATTGTGCAAAGTTTCCTCTTTCCTTCCAGCTCCTTTTGTCTCATGCTTTTACAGTGGTCAGCCGAAAAGGAGGAGGAGGATTTCTATATGGTAAATGCTTCAAAGTGGGGACTTCATCTGTGGTATGTCACAAATGGGACCTGCAACCAAATGTTGCAGTGTGTTCTGCTGCTTCTGTTTAGAGTTCCAGCCAGCTCTTCCCTCCAAGTGTATTACACAATCACGCACATACACACACACACACACACAGAGAGACACAGGGACGCCCCATTCCATAATGATAATTTTATTCTTTATACCCCACACAACTGACTGGGTTGCGCCAGCCACTCTGGCCGGCATCCATCATGTATAAAGACATAATAAAACCCTAGACGTGTTTTAAAAAAACCCCTTCACTGTACAGGATTGCCTTCAGACGGCTTGGGAGTCGGAGAACTCCATACCCCCCAACATTTCTCCATTGAAAATAGGGACACCCTGAGGAAAAGAGATTAACAGTAATTCTTCAAGTGGGTTTGGCTATGCGTGGGTTAATGGGTTAATTGGTGAGCTCTGAGGTGAAGGGGAGGGTCAGATGCCTTGTCAATCAAAGAATGCCTTGTCAACCAACCAGAGGCAGCTTTGCAAACCCAGCAGCCTTCTCAACCAACCAGAGGCCGTTTGTCAAAGAATGCCTCGTCAACCAACCAGAGGCAGCTTTGCAAACCCAGCAGCCTTGTCAACCAACCAGAGGCCGTTTGTCAATGCCAGCAGCCTTCTCAACCAATCAGAGGCAGATTTGTCACTCCCAGCAGTAGGTATAAAACCAGCAGGCCATTGGCCTGCGCTCAGGCCACCCAATTTCTCTCTCTCTTTTCCCTCTGGATTTGACTTTTCTTCTCCTCCTCTCCCCCCCCCCCACCTAATCTCATTTTTTTTTGTTTGTTTTCTTTATTTCCTTTACCACTCTTTCCTTCTTTCACTCTCTTCCAGATTGTGCAAAGTTTCCTCTTTCCTTCCAGCTCCTTTTGTCTCATGCTTTTACAGTGGTCAGCCGAAAAGGAGGAGGAGGATTTCTATATGGTAAATGCTTCAAAGTGGGGACTTCATCTGTGGTATGTCACAAATGGGACCTGCAACCAAATGTTGCAGTGTGTTCTGCTGCTTCTGTTTAGAGTTCCAGCCAGCTCTTCCCTCCAAGTGTATTACACAATCACGCACATACACACACACACACACACAGAGAGACACAGGGACGCCCCATTCCATAATGATAATTTTATTCTTTATACCCCACACAACTGACTGGGTTGCGCCAGCCACTCTGGCCGGCATCCATCATGTATAAAGACATAATAAAACCCTAGACGTGTTTTAAAAAAACCCCTTCACTGTACAGGATTGCCTTCAGACGGCTTGGGAGTCGGAGAACTCCATACCCCCCAACATTTCTCCATTGAAAATAGGGACACCCTGAGGAAAAGAGATTAACAGTAATTCTTCAAGTGGGTTTGGCTATGCGTGGGTTAATGGGTTAATTGGTGAGCTCTGAGGTGAAGGGGAGGGTCAGATGCCTTGTCAATCAAAGAATGCCTTGTCAACCAACCAGAGGCAGCTTTGCAAACCCAGCAGCCTTCTCAACCAACCAGAGGCCGTTTGTCAAAGAATGCCTCGTCAACCAACCAGAGGCAGCTTTGCAAACCCAGCAGCCTTGTCAACCAACCAGAGGCCGTTTGTCAATGCCAGCAGCCTTCTCAACCAATCAGAGGCAGATTTGTCACTCCCAGCAGTAGGTATAAAACCAGCAGGCCATTGGCCTGCGCTCAGGCCACCCAATTTCTCTCTCTCTTTTCCCTCTGGATTTGACTTTTCTTCTCCTCCTCTCCCCCCCCCACCTAATCTCATTTTTTTTTGTTTGTTTTCTTTATTTCCTTTACCACTCTTTCCTTCTTTCACTCTCTTCCAGATTGTGCAAAGTTTCCTCTTTCCTTCCAGCTCCTTTTGTCTCATGCTTTTACAGTGGTCAGCCGAAAAGGAGGAGGAGGATTTCTATATGGTAAATGCTTCAAAGTGGGGACTTCATCTGTGGTATGTCACAAATGGGACCTGCAACCAAATGTTGCAGTGTGTTCTGCTGCTTCTGTTTAGAGTTCCAGCCAGCTCTTCCCTCCAAGTGTATTACACAATCACGCACATACACACACACACACACACAGAGAGACACAGGGACGCCCCATTCCATAATGATAATTTTATTCTTTATACCCCACACAACTGACTGGGTTGCGCCAGCCACTCTGGCCGGCATCCATCATGTATAAAGACATAATAAAACCCTAGACGTGTTTTAAAAAAACCCCTTCACTGTACAGGATTGCCTTCAGACGGCTTGGGAGTCGGAGAACTCCATACCCCCCAACATTTCTCCATTGAAAATAGGGACACCCTGAGGAAAAGAGATTAACAGTAATTCTTCAAGTGGGTTTGGCTATGCGTGGGTTAATGGGTTAATTGGTGAGCTCTGAGGTGAAGGGGAGGGTCAGATGCCTTGTCAATCAAAGAATGCCTTGTCAACCAACCAGAGGCAGCTTTGCAAACCCAGCAGCCTTCTCAACCAACCAGAGGCCGTTTGTCAAAGAATGCCTCGTCAACCAACCAGAGGCAGCTTTGCAAACCCAGCAGCCTTGTCAACCAACCAGAGGCCGTTTGTCAATGCCAGCAGCCTTCTCAACCAATCAGAGGCAGATTTGTCACTCCCAGCAGTAGGTATAAAACCAGCAGGCCATTGGCCTGCGCTCAGGCCACCCAATTTCTCTCTCTCTTTTCCCTCTGGATTTGACTTTTCTTCTCCTCCTCTCCCCCCCCCCCACCTAATCTCATTTTTTTTTGTTTGTTTTCTTTATTTCCTTTACCACTCTTTCCTTCTTTCACTCTCTTCCAGATTGTGCAAAGTTTCCTCTTTCCTTCCAGCTCCTTTTGTCTCATGCTTTTACAGTGGTCAGCCGAAAAGGAGGAGGAGGATTTCTATATGGTAAATGCTTCAAAGTGGGGACTTCATCTGTGGTATGTCACAAATGGGACCTGCAACCAAATGTTGCAGTGTGTTCTGCTGCTTCTGTTTAGAGTTCCAGCCAGCTCTTCCCTCCAAGTGTATTACACAATCACGCACATACACACACACACACACACACAGAGACACAGGGACGCCCCATTCCATAATGATAATTTTATTCTTTATACCCCACACAACTGACTGGGTTGCGCCAGCCACTCTGGCCGGCATCCATCATGTATAAAGACATAATAAAACCCTAGACGTGTTTTAAAAAAACCCCTTCACTGTACAGGATTGCCTTCAGACGGCTTGGGAGTCGGAGAACTCCATACCCCCCAACATTTCTCCATTGAAAATAGGGACACCCTGAGGAAAAGAGATTAACAGTAATTCTTCAAGTGGGTTTGGCTATGCGTGGGTTAATGGGTTAATTGGTGAGCTCTGAGGTGAAGGGGAGGGTCAGATGCCTTGTCAATCAAAGAATGCCTTGTCAACCAACCAGAGGCAGCTTTGCAAACCCAGCAGCCTTCTCAACCAACCAGAGGCCGTTTGTCAAAGAATGCCTCGTCAACCAACCAGAGGCAGCTTTGCAAACCCAGCAGCCTTGTCAACCAACCAGAGGCCGTTTGTCAATGCCAGCAGCCTTCTCACCCAATCAGAGGCAGATTTGTCACTCCCAGCAGTAGGTATAAAACCAGCAGGCCATTGGCCTGCGCTCAGGCCACCCAATTTCTCTCTCTCTTTTCCCTCTGGATTTGACTTTTCTTCTCCTCCTCTCCCCCCCCCCACCTAATCTCATTTTTTTTTGTTTGTTTTCTTTATTTCCTTTACCACTCTTTCCTTCTTTCACTCTCTTCCAGATTGTGCAAAGTTTCCTCTTTCCTTCCAGCTCCTTTTGTCTCATGCTTTTACAGTGGTCAGCCGAAAAGGAGGAGGAGGATTTCTATATGGTAAATGCTTCAAAGTGGGGACTTCATCTGTGGTATGTCACAAATGGGACCTGCAACCAAATGTTGCAGTGTGTTCTGCTGCTTCTGTTTAGAGTTCCAGCCAGCTCTTCCCTCCAAGTGTATTACACAATCACGCACATACACACACACACACACAGAGAGAGACACAGGGACGCCCCATTCCATAATGATAATTTTATTCTTTATACCCCACACAACTGACTGGGTTGCGCCAGCCACTCTGGCCGGCATCCATCATGTATAAAGACATAATAAAACCCTAGACGTGTTTTAAAAAAACCCCTTCACTGTACAGGATTGCCTTCAGACGGCTTGGGAGTCGGAGAACTCCATACCCCCCAACATTTCTCCATTGAAAATAGGGACACCCTGAGGAAAAGAGATTAACAGTAATTCTTCAAGTGGGTTTGGCTATGCGTGGGTTAATGGGTTAATTGGTGAGCTCTGAGGTGAAGGGGAGGGTCAGATGCCTTGTCAATCAAAGAATGCCTTGTCAACCAACCAGAGGCAGCTTTGCAAACCCAGCAGCCTTCTCAACCAACCAGAGGCCGTTTGTCAAAGAATGCCTCGTCAACCAACCAGAGGCAGCTTTGCAAACCCAGCAGCCTTGTCAACCAACCAGAGGCCGTTTGTCAATGCCAGCAGCCTTCTCAACCAATCAGAGGCAGATTTGTCACTCCCAGCAGTAGGTATAAAACCAGCAGGCCATTGGCCTGCGCTCAGGCCACCCAATTTCTCTCTCTCTTTTCCCTCTGGATTTGACTTTTCTTCTCCTCCTCTCCCCCCCCCCCACCTAATCTCATTTTTTTTTTTTTGTTTTCTTTATTTCCTTTACCACTCTTTCCTTCTTTCACTCTCTTCCAGATTGTGCAAAGTTTCCTCTTTCCTTCCAGCTCCTTTTGTCTCATGCTTTTACAGTGGTCAGCCGAAAAGGAGGAGGAGGATTTCTATATGGTAAATGCTTCAAAGTGGGGACTTCATCTGTGGTATGTCACAAATGGGACCTGCAACCAAATGTTGCAGTGTGTTCTGCTGCTTCTGTTTAGAGTTCCAGCCAGCTCTTCCCTCCAAGTGTATTACACAATCACGCACATACACACACACACACACACAGAGAGACACAGGGACGCCCCATTCCATAATGATAATTTTATTCTTTATACCCCACACAACTGACTGGGTTGCGCCAGCCACTCTGGCCGGCATCCATCATGTATAAAGACATAATAAAACCCTAGACGTGTTTTAAAAAAACCCCTTCACTGTACAGGATTGCCTTCAGACGGCTTGGGAGTCGGAGAACTCCATACCCCCCAACATTTCTCCATTGAAAATAGGGACACCCTGAGGAAAAGAGATTAACAGTAATTCTTCAAGTGGGTTTGGCTATGCGTGGGTTAATGGGTTAATTGGTGAGCTCTGAGGTGAAGGGGAGGGTCAGATGCCTTGTCAATCAAAGAATGCCTTGTCAACCAACCAGAGGCAGCTTTGCAAACCCAGCAGCCTTCTCAACCAACCAGAGGCCGTTTGTCAAAGAATGCCTCGTCAACCAACCAGAGGCAGCTTTGCAAACCCAGCAGCCTTGTCAACCAACCAGAGGCCGTTTGTCAATGCCAGCAGCCTTCTCAACCAATCAGAGGCAGATTTGTCACTCCCAGCAGTAGGTATAAAACCAGCAGGCCATTGGCCTGCGCTCAGGCCACCCAATTTCTCTCTCTCTTTTCCCTCTGGATTTGACTTTTCTTCTCCTCCTCTCCCCCCCCCCCACCTAATCTCATTTTTTTTTGTTTGTTTTCTTTATTTCCTTTACCACTCTTTCCTTCTTTCACTCTCTTCCAGATTGTGCAAAGTTTCCTCTTTCCTTCCAGCTCCTTTTGTCTCATGCTTTTACAGTGGTCAGCCGAAAAGGAGGAGGAGGATTTCTATATGGTAAATGCTTCAAAGTGGGGACTTCATCTGTGGTATGTCACAAATGGGACCTGCAACCAAATGTTGCAGTGTGTTCTGCTGCTTCTGTTTAGAGTTCCAGCCAGCTCTTCCCTCCAAGTGTATTACACAATCACGCACATACACACACACACACACAGAGAGAGACACAGGGACGCCCCATTCCATAATGATAATTTTATTCTTTATACCCCACACAACTGACTGGGTTGCGCCAGCCACTCTGGCCGGCATCCATCATGTATAAAGACATAATAAAACCCTAGACGTGTTTTAAAAAAACCCCTTCACTGTACAGGATTGCCTTCAGACGGCTTGGGAGTCGGAGAACTCCATACCCCCCAACATTTCTCCATTGAAAATAGGGACACCCTGAGGAAAAGAGATTAACAGTAATTCTTCAAGTGGGTTTGGCTATGCGTGGGTTAATGGGTTAATTGGTGAGCTCTGAGGTGAAGGGGAGGGTCAGATGCCTTGTCAATCAAAGAATGCCTTGTCAACCAACCAGAGGCAGCTTTGCAAACCCAGCAGCCTTCTCAACCAACCAGAGGCCGTTTGTCAAAGAATGCCTCGTCAACCAACCAGAGGCAGCTTTGCAAACCCAGCAGCCTTGTCAACCAACCAGAGGCCGTTTGTCAATGCCAGCAGCCTTCTCAACCAATCAGAGGCAGATTTGTCACTCCCAGCAGTAGGTATAAAACCAGCAGGCCATTGGCCTGCGCTCAGGCCACCCAATTTCTCTCTCTCTTTTCCCTCTGGATTTGACTTTTCTTCTCCTCCTCTCCCCCCCCCCACCTAATCTCATTTTTTTTTTTTGTTTTCTTTATTTCCTTTACCACTCTTTCCTTCTTTCACTCTCTTCCAGATTGTGCAAAGTTTCCTCTTTCCTTCCAGCTCCTTTTGTCTCATGCTTTTACAGTGGTCAGCCGAAAAGGAGGAGGAGGATTTCTATATGGTAAATGCTTCAAAGTGGGGACTTCATCTGTGGTATGTCACAAATGGGACCTGCAACCAAATGTTGCAGTGTGTTCTGCTGCTTCTGTTTAGAGTTCCAGCCAGCTCTTCCCTCCAAGTGTATTACACAATCACGCACATACACACACACACACACACAGAGAGACACAGGGACGCCCCATTCCATAATGATAATTTTATTCTTTATACCCCACACAACTGACTGGGTTGCGCCAGCCACTCTGGCCGGCATCCATCATGTATAAAGACATAATAAAACCCTAGACGTGTTTTAAAAAAACCCCTTCACTGTACAGGATTGCCTTCAGACGGCTTGGGAGTCGGAGAACTCCATACCCCCCAACATTTCTCCATTGAAAATAGGGACACCCTGAGGAAAAGAGATTAACAGTAATTCTTCAAGTGGGTTTGGCTATGCGTGGGTTAATGGGTTAATTGGTGAGCTCTGAGGTGAAGGGGAGGGTCAGATGCCTTGTCAATCAAAGAATGCCTTGTCAACCAACCAGAGGCAGCTTTGCAAACCCAGCAGCCTTCTCAACCAACCAGAGGCCGTTTGTCAAAGAATGCCTCGTCAACCAACCAGAGGCAGCTTTGCAAACCCAGCAGCCTTGTCAACCAACCAGAGGCCGTTTGTCAATGCCAGCAGCCTTCTCAACCAATCAGAGGCAGATTTGTCACTCCCAGCAGTAGGTATAAAACCAGCAGGCCATTGGCCTGCGCTCAGGCCACCCAATTTCTCTCTCTCTTTTCCCTCTGGATTTGACTTTTCTTCTCCTCCTCTCCCCCCCCCCACCTAATCTCATTTTTTTTTGTTTGTTTTCTTTATTTCCTTTACCACTCTTTCCTTCTTTCACTCTCTTCCAGATTGTGCAAAGTTTCCTCTTTCCTTCCAGCTCCTTTTGTCTCATGCTTTTACAGTGGTCAGCCGAAAAGGAGGAGGAGGATTTCTATATGGTAAATGCTTCAAAGTGGGGACTTCATCTGTGGTATGTCACAAATGGGACCTGCAACCAAATGTTGCAGTGTGTTCTGCTGCTTCTGTTTAGAGTTCCAGCCAGCTCTTCCCTCCAAGTGTATTACACAATCACGCACATACACACACACACACACAGAGAGAGACACAGGGACGCCCCATTCCATAATGATAATTTTATTCTTTATACCCCACACAACTGACTGGGTTGCGCCAGCCACTCTGGCCGGCATCCATCATGTATAAAGACATAATAAAACCCTAGACGTGTTTTAAAAAAACCCCTTCACTGTACAGGATTGCCTTCAGACGGCTTGGGAGTCGGAGAACTCCATACCCCCCAACATTTCTCCATTGAAAATAGGGACACCCTGAGGAAAAGAGATTAACAGTAATTCTTCAAGTGGGTTTGGCTATGCGTGGGTTAATGGGTTAATTGGTGAGCTCTGAGGTGAAGGGGAGGGTCAGATGCCTTGTCAATCAAAGAATGCCTTGTCAACCAACCAGAGGCAGCTTTGCAAACCCAGCAGCCTTGTCAACCAACCAGAGGCCGTTTGTCAATGCCAGCAGCCTTCTCAACCAATCAGAGGCAGATTTGTCACTCCCAGCAGTAGGTATAAAACCAGCAGGCCTGGCCTGCGCTCAGGCCATTGGCCTGCGCTCAGGCCATTGGCCTGCGCTCAGGCCATTGGCCTGCGCTCAGGCCATTGGCCTGCGCTCAGGCCATTGGCCTGCGCTCAGGCCATTGGCCTGCGCTCAGGCCATTGGCCTGCGCTCAGGCCATTGGCCTGCGCTCAGGCCATTGGCCTGCGCTCAGGCCATTGGCCTGCGCTCAGGCCATTGGCCTGCGCTCAGGCCACCCAATTTCTCTCTCTCTTTTCCCTCTGGATTTGACTTTTCTTCTCCTCCTCTCCCCCCCCCCACCTAATCTCATTTTTTTTTGTTTGTTTTCTTTATTTCCTTTACCACTCTTTCCTTCTTTCACTCTCTTCCAGATTGTGCAAAGTTTCCTCTTTCCTTCCAGCTCCTTTTGTCTCATGCTTTTACAGTGGTCAGCCGAAAAGGAGGAGGAGGATTTCTATATGGTAAATGCTTCAAAGTGGGGACTTCATCTGTGGTATGTCACAAATGGGACCTGCAACCAAATGTTGCAGTGTGTTCTGCTGCTTCTGTTTAGAGTTCCAGCCAGCTCTTCCCTCCAAGTGTATTACACAATCACGCACATACACACACACACACACACACAGAGACACAGGGACGCCCCATTCCATAATGATAATTTTATTCTTTATACCCCACACAACTGACTGGGTTGCGCCAGCCACTCTGGCCGGCATCCATCATGTATAAAGACATAATAAAACCCTAGACGTGTTTTAAAAAAACCCCTTCACTGTACAGGATTGCCTTCAGACGGCTTGGGAGTCGGAGAACTCCATACCCCCCAACATTTCTCCATTGAAAATAGGGACACCCTGAGGAAAAGAGATTAACAGTAATTCTTCAAGTGGGTTTGGCTATGCGTGGGTTAATGGGTTAATTGGTGAGCTCTGAGGTGAAGGGGAGGGTCAGATGCCTTGTCAATCAAAGAATGCCTTGTCAACCAACCAGAGGCAGCTTTGCAAACCCAGCAGCCTTCTCAACCAACCAGAGGCCGTTTGTCAAAGAATGCCTCGTCAACCAACCAGAGGCAGCTTTGCAAACCCAGCAGCCTTGTCAACCAACCAGAGGCCGTTTGTCAATGCCAGCAGCCTTCTCAACCAATCAGAGGCAGATTTGTCACTCCCAGCAGTAGGTATAAAACCAGCAGGCCATTGGCCTGCGCTCAGGCCACCCAATTTCTCTCTCTCTTTTCCCTCTGGATTTGACTTTTCTTCTCCTCCTCTCCCCCCCCCACCTAATCTCATTTTTTTTTTTTGTTTTCTTTATTTCCTTTACCACTCTTTCCTTCTTTCACTCTCTTCCAGATTGTGCAAAGTTTCCTCTTTCCTTCCAGCTCCTTTTGTCTCATGCTTTTACAGTGGTCAGCCGAAAAGGAGGAGGAGGATTTCTATATGGTAAATGCTTCAAAGTGGGGACTTCATCTGTGGTATGTCACAAATGGGACCTGCAACCAAATGTTGCAGTGTGTTCTGCTGCTTCTGTTTAGAGTTCCAGCCAGCTCTTCCCTCCAAGTGTATTACACAATCACGCACATACACACACACACACACACAGAGAGACACAGGGACGCCCCATTCCATAATGATAATTTTATTCTTTATACCCCACACAACTGACTGGGTTGCGCCAGCCACTCTGGCCGGCATCCATCATGTATAAAGACATAATAAAACCCTAGACGTGTTTTAAAAAAACCCCTTCACTGTACAGGATTGCCTTCAGACGGCTTGGGAGTCGGAGAACTCCATACCCCCCAACATTTCTCCATTGAAAATAGGGACACCCTGAGGAAAAGAGATTAACAGTAATTCTTCAAGTGGGTTTGGCTATGCGTGGGTTAATGGGTTAATTGGTGAGCTCTGAGGTGAAGGGGAGGGTCAGATGCCTTGTCAATCAAAGAATGCCTTGTCAACCAACCAGAGGCAGCTTTGCAAACCCAGCAGCCTTCTCAACCAACCAGAGGCCGTTTGTCAAAGAATGCCTCGTCAACCAACCAGAGGCAGCTTTGCAAACCCAGCAGCCTTGTCAACCAACCAGAGGCCGTTTGTCAATGCCAGCAGCCTTCTCAACCAATCAGAGGCAGATTTGTCACTCCCAGCAGTAGGTATAAAACCAGCAGGCCATTGGCCTGCGCTCAGGCCACCCAATTTCTCTCTCTCTTTTCCCTCTGGATTTGACTTTTCTTCTCCTCCTCTCCCCCCCCCCACCTAATCTCATTTTTTTTTGTTTGTTTTCTTTATTTCCTTTACCACTCTTTCCTTCTTTCACTCTCTTCCAGATTGTGCAAAGTTTCCTCTTTCCTTCCAGCTCCTTTTGTCTCATGCTTTTACAGTGGTCAGCCGAAAAGGAGGAGGAGGATTTCTATATGGTAAATGCTTCAAAGTGGGGACTTCATCTGTGGTATGTCACAAATGGGACCTGCAACCAAATGTTGCAGTGTGTTCTGCTGCTTCTGTTTAGAGTTCCAGCCAGCTCTTCCCTCCAAGTGTATTACACAATCACGCACATACACACACACACACACACAGAGAGACACAGGGACGCCCCATTCCATAATGATAATTTTATTCTTTATACCCCACACAACTGACTGGGTTGCGCCAGCCACTCTGGCCGGCATCCATCATGTATAAAGACATAATAAAACCCTAGACGTGTTTTAAAAAAACCCCTTCACTGTACAGGATTGCCTTCAGACGGCTTGGGAGTCGGAGAACTCCATACCCCCCAACATTTCTCCATTGAAAATAGGGACACCCTGAGGAAAAGAGATTAACAGTAATTCTTCAAGTGGGTTTGGCTATGCGTGGGTTAATGGGTTAATTGGTGAGCTCTGAGGTGAAGGGGAGGGTCAGATGCCTTGTCAATCAAAGAATGCCTTGTCAACCAACCAGAGGCAGCTTTGCAAACCCAGCAGCCTTCTCAACCAACCAGAGGCCGTTTGTCAAAGAATGCCTCGTCAACCAACCAGAGGCAGCTTTGCAAACCCAGCAGCCTTGTCAACCAACCAGAGGCCGTTTGTCAATGCCAGCAGCCTTCTCAACCAATCAGAGGCAGATTTGTCACTCCCAGCAGTAGGTATAAAACCAGCAGGCCATTGGCCTGCGCTCAGGCCACCCAATTTCTCTCTCTCTTTTCCCTCTGGATTTGACTTTTCTTCTCCTCCTCTCCCCCCCCCCACCTAATCTCATTTTTTTTTGTTTGTTTTCTTTATTTCCTTTACCACTCTTTCCTTCTTTCACTCTCTTCCAGATTGTGCAAAGTTTCCTCTTTCCTTCCAGCTCCTTTTGTCTCATGCTTTTACAGTGGTCAGCCGAAAAGGAGGAGGAGGATTTCTATATGGTAAATGCTTCAAAGTGGGGACTTCATCTGTGGTATGTCACAAATGGGACCTGCAACCAAATGTTGCAGTGTGTTCTGCTGCTTCTGTTTAGAGTTCCAGCCAGCTCTTCCCTCCAAGTGTATTACACAATCACGCACATACACACACACACACACAGAGAGAGACACAGGGACGCCCCATTCCATAATGATAATTTTATTCTTTATACCCCACACAACTGACTGGGTTGCGCCAGCCACTCTGGCCGGCATCCATCATGTATAAAGACATAATAAAACCCTAGACGTGTTTTAAAAAAACCCCTTCACTGTACAGGATTGCCTTCAGACGGCTTGGGAGTCGGAGAACTCCATACCCCCCAACATTTCTCCATTGAAAATAGGGACACCCTGAGGAAAAGAGATTAACAGTAATTCTTCAAGTGGGTTTGGCTATGCGTGGGTTAATGGGTTAATTGGTGAGCTCTGAGGTGAAGGGGAGGGTCAGATGCCTTGTCAATCAAAGAATGCCTTGTCAACCAACCAGAGGCAGCTTTGCAAACCCAGCAGCCTTCTCAACCAACCAGAGGCCGTTTGTCAAAGAATGCCTCGTCAACCAACCAGAGGCAGCTTTGCAAACCCAGCAGCCTTGTCAACCAACCAGAGGCCGTTTGTCAATGCCAGCAGCCTTCTCAACCAATCAGAGGCAGATTTGTCACTCCCAGCAGTAGGTATAAAACCAGCAGGCCATTGGCCTGCGCTCAGGCCACCCAATTTCTCTCTCTCTTTTCCCTCTGGATTTGACTTTTCTTCTCCTCCTCTCCCCCCCCCCCACCTAATCTCTTTTTTTTTTGTTTGTTTTCTTTATTTCCTTTACCACTCTTTCCTTCTTTCACTCTCTTCCAGATTGTGCAAAGTTTCCTCTTTCCTTCCAGCTCCTTTTGTCTCATGCTTTTACAGTGGTCAGCCGAAAAGGAGGAGGAGGATTTCTATATGGTAAATGCTTCAAAGTGGGGACTTCATCTGTGGTATGTCACAAATGGGACCTGCAACCAAATGTTGCAGTGTGTTCTGCTGCTTCTGTTTAGAGTTCCAGCCAGCTCTTCCCTCCAAGTGTATTACACAATCACGCACATACACACACACACACACACAGAGAGACACAGGGACGCCCCATTCCATAATGATAATTTTATTCTTTATACCCCACACAACTGACTGGGTTGCGCCAGCCACTCTGGCCGGCATCCATCATGTATAAAGACATAATAAAACCCTAGACGTGTTTTAAAAAAACCCCTTCACTGTACAGGATTGCCTTCAGACGGCTTGGGAGTCGGAGAACTCCATACCCCCCAACATTTCTCCATTGAAAATAGGGACACCCTGAGGAAAAGAGATTAACAGTAATTCTTCAAGTGGGTTTGGCTATGCGTGGGTTAATGGGTTAATTGGTGAGCTCTGAGGTGAAGGGGAGGGTCAGATGCCTTGTCAATCAAAGAATGCCTTGTCAACCAACCAGAGGCAGCTTTGCAAACCCAGCAGCCTTCTCAACCAACCAGAGGCCGTTTGTCAAAGAATGCCTCGTCAACCAACCAGAGGCAGCTTTGCAAACCCAGCAGCCTTGTCAACCAACCAGAGGCCGTTTGTCAATGCCAGCAGCCTTCTCACCCAATCAGAGGCAGATTTGTCACTCCCAGCAGTAGGTATAAAACCAGCAGGCCATTGGCCTGCGCTCAGGCCATTGGCCTGCGCTCAGGCCACCCAATTTCTCTCTCTCTTTTCCCTCTGGATTTGACTTTTCTTCTCCTCCTCTCCCCCCCCCCCCACCTAATCTCATTTTTTTTTGTTTGTTTTCTTTATTTCCTTTACCACTCTTTCCTTCTTTCACTCTCTTCCAGATTGTGCAAAGTTTCCTCTTTCCTTCCAGCTCCTTTTGTCTCATGCTTTTACAGTGGTCAGCCGAAAAGGAGGAGGAGGATTTCTATATGGTAAATGCTTCAAAGTGGGGACTTCATCTGTGGTATGTCACAAATGGGACCTGCAACCAAATGTTGCAGTGTGTTCTGCTGCTTCTGTTTAGAGTTCCAGCCAGCTCTTCCCTCCAAGTGTATTACACAATCACGCACATACACACACACACACACACAGAGAGACACAGGGACGCCCCATTCCATAATGATAATTTTATTCTTTATACCCCACACAACTGACTGGGTTGCGCCAGCCACTCTGGCCGGCATCCATCATGTATAAAGACATAATAAAACCCTAGACGTGTTTTAAAAAAACCCCTTCACTGTACAGGATTGCCTTCAGACGGCTTGGGAGTCGGAGAACTCCATACCCCCCAACATTTCTCCATTGAAAATAGGGACACCCTGAGGAAAAGAGATTAACAGTAATTCTTCAAGTGGGTTTGGCTATGCGTGGGTTAATGGGTTAATTGGTGAGCTCTGAGGTGAAGGGGAGGGTCAGATGCCTTGTCAATCAAAGAATGCCTTGTCAACCAACCAGAGGCAGCTTTGCAAACCCAGCAGCCTTCTCAACCAACCAGAGGCCGTTTGTCAAAGAATGCCTCGTCAACCAACCAGAGGCAGCTTTGCAAACCCAGCAGCCTTGTCAACCAACCAGAGGCCGTTTGTCAATGCCAGCAGCCTTCTCAACCAATCAGAGGCAGATTTGTCACTCCCAGCAGTAGGTATAAAACCAGCAGGCCTGGCCTGCGCTCAGGCCATTGGCCTGCGCTCAGGCCATTGGCCTGCGCTCAGGCCATTGGCCTGCGCTCAGGCCATTGGCCTGCGCTCAGGCCATTGGCCTGCGCTCAGGCCATTGGCCTGCGCTCAGGCCATTGGCCTGCGCTCAGGCCATTGGCCTGCGCTCAGGCCATTGGCCTGCGCTCAGGCCATTGGCCTGCGCTCAGGCCATTGGCCTGCGCTCAGGCCATTGGCCTGCGCTCAGGCCATTGGCCTGCGCTCAGGCCACCCAATTTCTCTCTCTCTTTTCCCTCTGGATTTGACTTTTCTTCTCCTCCTCTCCCCCCCCCCACCTAATCTCATTTTTTTTTGTTTGTTTTCTTTATTTCCTTTACCACTCTTTCCTTCTTTCACTCTCTTCCAGATTGTGCAAAGTTTCCTCTTTCCTTCCAGCTCCTTTTGTCTCATGCTTTTACAGTGGTCAGCCGAAAAGGAGGAGGAGGATTTCTATATGGTAAATGCTTCAAAGTGGGGACTTCATCTGTGGTATGTCACAAATGGGACCTGCAACCAAATGTTGCAGTGTGTTCTGCTGCTTCTGTTTAGAGTTCCAGCCAGCTCTTCCCTCCAAGTGTATTACACAATCACGCACATACACACACACACACACACAGAGAGACACAGGGACGCCCCATTCCATAATGATAATTTTATTCTTTATACCCCACACAACTGACTGGGTTGCGCCAGCCACTCTGGCCGGCATCCATCATGTATAAAGACATAATAAAACCCTAGACGTGTTTTAAAAAAACCCCTTCACTGTACAGGATTGCCTTCAGACGGCTTGGGAGTCGGAGAACTCCATACCCCCCAACATTTCTCCATTGAAAATAGGGACACCCTGAGGAAAAGAGATTAACAGTAATTCTTCAAGTGGGTTTGGCTATGCGTGGGTTAATGGGTTAATTGGTGAGCTCTGAGGTGAAGGGGAGGGTCAGATGCCTTGTCAATCAAAGAATGCCTTGTCAACCAACCAGAGGCAGCTTTGCAAACCCAGCAGCCTTCTCAACCAACCAGAGGCCGTTTGTCAAAGAATGCCTCGTCAACCAACCAGAGGCAGCTTTGCAAACCCAGCAGCCTTGTCAACCAACCAGAGGCCGTTTGTCAATGCCAGCAGCCTTCTCAACCAATCAGAGGCAGATTTGTCACTCCCAGCAGTAGGTATAAAACCAGCAGGCCATTGGCCTGCGCTCAGGCCACCCAATTTCTCTCTCTCTTTTCCCTCTGGATTTGACTTTTCTTCTCCTCCTCTCCCCCCCCCCCACCTAATCTCTTTTTTTTTTGTTTGTTTTCTTTATTTCCTTTACCACTCTTTCCTTCTTTCACTCTCTTCCAGATTGTGCAAAGTTTCCTCTTTCCTTCCAGCTCCTTTTGTCTCATGCTTTTACAGTGGTCAGCCGAAAAGGAGGAGGAGGATTTCTATATGGTAAATGCTTCAAAGTGGGGACTTCATCTGTGGTATGTCACAAATGGGACCTGCAACCAAATGTTGCAGTGTGTTCTGCTGCTTCTGTTTAGAGTTCCAGCCAGCTCTTCCCTCCAAGTGTATTACACAATCACGCACATACACACACACACACACAGAGAGAGACACAGGGACGCCCCATTCCATAATGATAATTTTATTCTTTATACCCCACACAACTGACTGGGTTGCGCCAGCCACTCTGGCCGGCATCCATCATGTATAAAGACATAATAAAACCCTAGACGTGTTTTAAAAAAACCCCTTCACTGTACAGGATTGCCTTCAGACGGCTTGGGAGTCGGAGAACTCCATACCCCCCAACATTTCTCCATTGAAAATAGGGACACCCTGAGGAAAAGAGATTAACAGTAATTCTTCAAGTGGGTTTGGCTATGCGTGGGTTAATGGGTTAATTGGTGAGCTCTGAGGTGAAGGGGAGGGTCAGATGCCTTGTCAATCAAAGAATGCCTTGTCAACCAACCAGAGGCAGCTTTGCAAACCCAGCAGCCTTCTCAACCAACCAGAGGCCGTTTGTCAAAGAATGCCTCGTCAACCAACCAGAGGCAGCTTTGCAAACCCAGCAGCCTTGTCAACCAACCAGAGGCCGTTTGTCAATGCCAGCAGCCTTCTCAACCAATCAGAGGCAGATTTGTCACTCCCAGCAGTAGGTATAAAACCAGCAGGCCATTGGCCTGCGCTCAGGCCATTGGCCTGCGCTCAGGCCATTGGCCTGCGCTCAGGCCACCCAATTTCTCTCTCTCTTTTCCCTCTGGATTTGACTTTTCTTCTCCTCCTCTCCCCCCCCCCACCTAATCTCATTTTTTTTTGTTTGTTTTCTTTATTTCCTTTACCACTCTTTCCTTCTTTCACTCTCTTCCAGATTGTGCAAAGTTTCCTCTTTCCTTCCAGCTCCTTTTGTCTCATGCTTTTACAGTGGTCAGCCGAAAAGGAGGAGGAGGATTTCTATATGGTAAATGCTTCAAAGTGGGGACTTCATCTGTGGTATGTCACAAATGGGACCTGCAACCAAATGTTGCAGTGTGTTCTGCTGCTTCTGTTTAGAGTTCCAGCCAGCTCTTCCCTCCAAGTGTATTACACAATCACGCACATACACACACACACACACACAGAGAGACACAGGGACGCCCCATTCCATAATGATAATTTTATTCTTTATACCCCACACAACTGACTGGGTTGCGCCAGCCACTCTGGCCGGCATCCATCATGTATAAAGACATAATAAAACCCTAGACGTGTTTTAAAAAAACCCCTTCACTGTACAGGATTGCCTTCAGACGGCTTGGGAGTCGGAGAACTCCATACCCCCCAACATTTCTCCATTGAAAATAGGGACACCCTGAGGAAAAGAGATTAACAGTAATTCTTCAAGTGGGTTTGGCTATGCGTGGGTTAATGGGTTAATTGGTGAGCTCTGAGGTGAAGGGGAGGGTCAGATGCCTTGTCAATCAAAGAATGCCTTGTCAACCAACCAGAGGCAGCTTTGCAAACCCAGCAGCCTTCTCAACCAACCAGAGGCCGTTTGTCAAAGAATGCCTCGTCAACCAACCAGAGGCAGCTTTGCAAACCCAGCAGCCTTGTCAACCAACCAGAGGCCGTTTGTCAATGCCAGCAGCCTTCTCAACCAATCAGAGGCAGATTTGTCACTCCCAGCAGTAGGTATAAAACCAGCAGGCCTGGCCTGCGCTCAGGCCATTGGCCTGCGCTCAGGCCATTGGCCTGCGCTCAGGCCATTGGCCTGCGCTCAGGCCATTGGCCTGCGCTCAGGCCATTGGCCTGCGCTCAGGCCATTGGCCTGCGCTCAGGCCATTGGCCTGCGCTCAGGCCATTGGCCTGCGCTCAGGCCATTGGCCTGCGCTCAGGCCATTGGCCTGCGCTCAGGCCATTGGCCTGCGCTCAGGCCATTGGCCTGCGCTCAGGCCATTGGCCTGCGCTCAGGCCATTGGCCTGCGCTCAGGCCATTGGCCTGCGCTCAGGCCATTGGCCTGCGCTCAGGCCACCCAATTTCTCTCTCTCTTTTCCCTCTGGATTTGACTTTTCTTCTCCTCCTCTCCCCCCCCCCCACCTAATCTCATTTTTTTTTGTTTGTTTTCTTTATTTCCTTTACCACTCTTTCCTTCTTTCACTCTCTTCCAGATTGTGCAAAGTTTCCTCTTTCCTTCCAGCTCCTTTTGTCTCATGCTTTTACAGTGGTCAGCCGAAAAGGAGGAGGAGGATTTCTATATGGTAAATGCTTCAAAGTGGGGACTTCATCTGTGGTATGTCACAAATGGGACCTGCAACCAAATGTTGCAGTGTGTTCTGCTGCTTCTGTTTAGAGTTCCAGCCAGCTCTTCCCTCCAAGTGTATTACACAATCACGCACATACACACACACACACACACAGAGAGACACAGGGACGCCCCATTCCATAATGATAATTTTATTCTTTATACCCCACACAACTGACTGGGTTGCGCCAGCCACTCTGGCCGGCATCCATCATGTATAAAGACATAATAAAACCCTAGACGTGTTTTAAAAAAACCCCTTCACTGTACAGGATTGCCTTCAGACGGCTTGGGAGTCGGAGAACTCCATACCCCCCAACATTTCTCCATTGAAAATAGGGACACCCTGAGGAAAAGAGATTAACAGTAATTCTTCAAGTGGGTTTGGCTATGCGTGGGTTAATGGGTTAATTGGTGAGCTCTGAGGTGAAGGGGAGGGTCAGATGCCTTGTCAATCAAAGAATGCCTTGTCAACCAACCAGAGGCAGCTTTGCAAACCCAGCAGCCTTCTCAACCAACCAGAGGCCGTTTGTCAAAGAATGCCTCGTCAACCAACCAGAGGCAGCTTTGCAAACCCAGCAGCCTTGTCAACCAACCAGAGGCCGTTTGTCAATGCCAGCAGCCTTCTCAACCAATCAGAGGCAGATTTGTCACTCCCAGCAGTAGGTATAAAACCAGCAGGCCTGGCCTGCGCTCAGGCCATTGGCCTGCGCTCAGGCCATTGGCCTGCGCTCAGGCCATTGGCCTGCGCTCAGGCCATTGGCCTGCGCTCAGGCCATTGGCCTGCGCTCAGGCCATTGGCCTGCGCTCAGGCCATTGGCCTGCGCTCAGGCCATTGGCCTGCGCTCAGGCCATTGGCCTGCGCTCAGGCCATTGGCCTGCGCTCAGGCCATTGGCCTGCGCTCAGGCCATTGGCCTGCGCTCAGGCCATTGGCCTGCGCTCAGGCCATTGGCCTGCGCTCAGGCCATTGGCCTGCGCTCAGGCCACCCAATTTCTCTCTCTCTTTTCCCTCTGGATTTGACTTTTCTTCTCCTCCTCTCCCCCCCCCCCACCTAATCTCATTTTTTTTGTTTGTTTTCTTTATTTCCTTTACCACTCTTTCCTTCTTTCACTCTCTTCCAGATTGTGCAAAGTTTCCTCTTTCCTTCCAGCTCCTTTTGTCTCATGCTTTTACAGTGGTCAGCCGAAAAGGAGGAGGAGGATTTCTATATGGTAAATGCTTCAAAGTGGGGACTTCATCTGTGGTATGTCACAAATGGGACCTGCAACCAAATGTTGCAGTGTGTTCTGCTGCTTCTGTTTAGAGTTCCAGCCAGCTCTTCCCTCCAAGTGTATTACACAATCACGCACATACACACACACACACACACAGAGAGACACAGGGACGCCCCATTCCATAATGATAATTTTATTCTTTATACCCCACACAACTGACTGGGTTGCGCCAGCCACTCTGGCCGGCATCCATCATGTATAAAGACATAATAAAACCCTAGACGTGTTTTAAAAAAACCCCTTCACTGTACAGGATTGCCTTCAGACGGCTTGGGAGTCGGAGAACTCCATACCCCCCAACATTTCTCCATTGAAAATAGGGACACCCTGAGGAAAAGAGATTAACAGTAATTCTTCAAGTGGGTTTGGCTATGCGTGGGTTAATGGGTTAATTGGTGAGCTCTGAGGTGAAGGGGAGGGTCAGATGCCTTGTCAATCAAAGAATGCCTTGTCAACCAACCAGAGGCAGCTTTGCAAACCCAGCAGCCTTCTCAACCAACCAGAGGCCGTTTGTCAAAGAATGCCTCGTCAACCAACCAGAGGCAGCTTTGCAAACCCAGCAGCCTTGTCAACCAACCAGAGGCCGTTTGTCAATGCCAGCAGCCTTCTCAACCAATCAGAGGCAGATTTGTCACTCCCAGCAGTAGGTATAAAACCAGCAGGCCTGGCCTGCGCTCAGGCCATTGGCCTGCGCTCAGGCCACCCAATTTCTCTCTCTCTTTTCCCTCTGGATTTGACTTTTCTTCTCCTCCTCTCCCCCCCCCCACCTAATCTCATTTTTTTTTGTTTGTTTTCTTTATTTCCTTTACCACTCTTTCCTTCTTTCACTCTCTTCCAGATTGTGCAAAGTTTCCTCTTTCCTTCCAGCTCCTTTTGTCTCATGCTTTTACAGTGGTCAGCCGAAAAGGAGGAGGAGGATTTCTATATGGTAAATGCTTCAAAGTGGGGACTTCATCTGTGGTATGTCACAAATGGGACCTGCAACCAAATGTTGCAGTGTGTTCTGCTGCTTCTGTTTAGAGTTCCAGCCAGCTCTTCCCTCCAAGTGTATTACACAATCACGCACATACACACACACACACACACAGAGAGACACAGGGACGCCCCATTCCATAATGATAATTTTATTCTTTATACCCCACACAACTGACTGGGTTGCGCCAGCCACTCTGGCCGGCATCCATCATGTATAAAGACATAATAAAACCCTAGACGTGTTTTAAAAAAACCCCTTCACTGTACAGGATTGCCTTCAGACGGCTTGGGAGTCGGAGAACTCCATACCCCCCAACATTTCTCCATTGAAAATAGGGACACCCTGAGGAAAAGAGATTAACAGTAATTCTTCAAGTGGGTTTGGCTATGCGTGGGTTAATGGGTTAATTGGTGAGCTCTGAGGTGAAGGGGAGGGTCAGATGCCTTGTCAATCAAAGAATGCCTTGTCAACCAACCAGAGGCAGCTTTGCAAACCCAGCAGCCTTCTCAACCAACCAGAGGCCGTTTGTCAAAGAATGCCTCGTCAACCAACCAGAGGCAGCTTTGCAAACCCAGCAGCCTTGTCAACCAACCAGAGGCCGTTTGTCAATGCCAGCAGCCTTCTCAACCAATCAGAGGCAGATTTGTCACTCCCAGCAGTAGGTATAAAACCAGCAGGCCATTGGCCTGCGCTCAGGCCATTGGCCTGCGCTCAGGCCACCCAATTTCTTTCTCTCTTTTCCCTCTGGATTTGACTTTTCTTCTCCTCCTCTCCCCCCCCCACCTAATCTCATTTTTTTTTGTTTGTTTTCTTTATTTCCTTTACCACTCTTTCCTTCTTTCACTCTCTTCCAGATTGTGCAAAGTTTCCTCTTTCCTTCCAGCTCCTTTTGTCTCATGCTTTTACAGTGGTCAGCCGAAAAGGAGGAGGAGGATTTCTATATGGTAAATGCTTCAAAGTGGGGACTTCATCTGTGGTATGTCACAAATGGGACCTGCAACCAAATGTTGCAGTGTGTTCTGCTGCTTCTGTTTAGAGTTCCAGCCAGCTCTTCCCTCCAAGTGTATTACACAATCACGCACATACACACACACACACACACAGAGAGACACAGGGACGCCCCATTCCATAATGATAATTTTATTCTTTATACCCCACACAACTGACTGGGTTGCGCCAGCCACTCTGGCCGGCATCCATCATGTATAAAGACATAATAAAACCCTAGACGTGTTTTAAAAAAACCCCTTCACTGTACAGGATTGCCTTCAGACGGCTTGGGAGTCGGAGAACTCCATACCCCCCAACATTTCTCCATTGAAAATAGGGACACCCTGAGGAAAAGAGATTAACAGTAATTCTTCAAGTGGGTTTGGCTATGCGTGGGTTAATGGGTTAATTGGTGAGCTCTGAGGTGAAGGGGAGGGTCAGATGCCTTGTCAATCAAAGAATGCCTTGTCAACCAACCAGAGGCAGCTTTGCAAACCCAGCAGCCTTCTCAACCAACCAGAGGCCGTTTGTCAAAGAATGCCTCGTCAACCAACCAGAGGCAGCTTTGCAAACCCAGCAGCCTTGTCAACCAACCAGAGGCCGTTTGTCAATGCCAGCAGCCTTCTCAACCAATCAGAGGCAGATTTGTCACTCCCAGCAGTAGGTATAAAACCAGCAGGCCATTGGCCTGCGCTCAGGCCACCCAATTTCTCTCTCTCTTTTCCCTCTGGATTTGACTTTTCTTCTCCTCCTCTCCCCCCCCCCCACCTAATCTCTTTTTTTTTTGTTTGTTTTCTTTATTTCCTTTACCACTCTTTCCTTCTTTCACTCTCTTCCAGATTGTGCAAAGTTTCCTCTTTCCTTCCAGCTCCTTTTGTCTCATGCTTTTACAGTGGTCAGCCGAAAAGGAGGAGGAGGATTTCTATATGGTAAATGCTTCAAAGTGGGGACTTCATCTGTGGTATGTCACAAATGGGACCTGCAACCAAATGTTGCAGTGTGTTCTGCTGCTTCTGTTTAGAGTTCCAGCCAGCTCTTCCCTCCAAGTGTATTACACAATCACGCACATACACACACACACACACACAGAGAGACACAGGGACGCCCCATTCCATAATGATAATTTTATTCTTTATACCCCACACAACTGACTGGGTTGCGCCAGCCACTCTGGCCGGCATCCATCATGTATAAAGACATAATAAAACCCTAGACGTGTTTTAAAAAAACCCCTTCACTGTACAGGATTGCCTTCAGACGGCTTGGGAGTCGGAGAACTCCATACCCCCCAACATTTCTCCATTGAAAATAGGGACACCCTGAGGAAAAGAGATTAACAGTAATTCTTCAAGTGGGTTTGGCTATGCGTGGGTTAATGGGTTAATTGGTGAGCTCTGAGGTGAAGGGGAGGGTCAGATGCCTTGTCAATCAAAGAATGCCTTGTCAACCAACCAGAGGCAGCTTTGCAAACCCAGCAGCCTTCTCAACCAACCAGAGGCCGTTTGTCAAAGAATGCCTCGTCAACCAACCAGAGGCAGCTTTGCAAACCCAGCAGCCTTGTCAACCAACCAGAGGCCGTTTGTCAATGCCAGCAGCCTTCTCAACCAATCAGAGGCAGATTTGTCACTCCCAGCAGTAGGTATAAAACCAGCAGGCCATTGGCCTGCGCTCAGGCCACCCAATTTCTCTCTCTCTTTTCCCTCTGGATTTGACTTTTCTTCTCCTCCTCTCCCCCCCCCCCCACCTAATCTCTTTTTTTTTTGTTTGTTTTCTTTATTTCCTTTACCACTCTTTCCTTCTTTCACTCTCTTCCAGATTGTGCAAAGTTTCCTCTTTCCTTCCAGCTCCTTTTGTCTCATGCTTTTACAGTGGTCAGCCGAAAAGGAGGAGGAGGATTTCTATATGGTAAATGCTTCAAAGTGGGGACTTCATCTGTGGTATGTCACAAATGGGACCTGCAACCAAATGTTGCAGTGTGTTCTGCTGCTTCTGTTTAGAGTTCCAGCCAGCTCTTCCCTCCAAGTGTATTACACAATCACGCACATACACACACACACACACACAGAGAGACACAGGGACGCCCCATTCCATAATGATAATTTTATTCTTTATACCCCACACAACTGACTGGGTTGCGCCAGCCACTCTGGCCGGCATCCATCATGTATAAAGACATAATAAAACCCTAGACGTGTTTTAAAAAAACCCCTTCACTGTACAGGATTGCCTTCAGACGGCTTGGGAGTCGGAGAACTCCATACCCCCCAACATTTCTCCATTGAAAATAGGGACACCCTGAGGAAAAGAGATTAACAGTAATTCTTCAAGTGGGTTTGGCTATGCGTGGGTTAATGGGTTAATTGGTGAGCTCTGAGGTGAAGGGGAGGGTCAGATGCCTTGTCAATCAAAGAATGCCTTGTCAACCAACCAGAGGCAGCTTTGCAAACCCAGCAGCCTTCTCAACCAACCAGAGGCCGTTTGTCAAAGAATGCCTCGTCAACCAACCAGAGGCAGCTTTGCAAACCCAGCAGCCTTGTCAACCAACCAGAGGCCGTTTGTCAATGCCAGCAGCCTTCTCAACCAATCAGAGGCAGATTTGTCACTCCCAGCAGTAGGTATAAAACCAGCAGGCCTGGCCTGCGCTCAGGCCATTGGCCTGCGCTCAGGCCATTGGCCTGCGCTCAGGCCATTGGCCTGCGCTCAGGCCATTGGCCTGCGCTCAGGCCATTGGCCTGCGCTCAGGCCATTGGCCTGCGCTCAGGCCATTGGCCTGCGCTCAGGCCATTGGCCTGCGCTCAGGCCATTGGCCTGCGCTCAGGCCATTGGCCTGCGCTCAGGCCATTGGCCTGCGCTCAGGCCATTGGCCTGCGCTCAGGCCATTGGCCTGCGCTCAGGCCATTGGCCTGCGCTCAGGCCATTGGCCTGCGCTCAGGCCACCCAATTTCTTTCTCTCTTTTCCCTCTGGATTTGACTTTTCTTCTCCTCCTCTCCCCCCCCCCACCTAATCTCATTTTTTTTTGTTTGTTTTCTTTATTTCCTTTACCACTCTTTCCTTCTTTCACTCTCTTCCAGATTGTGCAAAGTTTCCTCTTTCCTTCCAGCTCCTTTTGTCTCATGCTTTTACAGTGGTCAGCCGAAAAGGAGGAGGAGGATTTCTATATGGTAAATGCTTCAAAGTGGGGACTTCATCTGTGGTATGTCACAAATGGGACCTGCAAGCAAATGTTGCAGTGTGTTCTGCTGCTTCTGTTTAGAGTTCCAGCCAGCTCTTCCCTCCAAGTGTATTACACAATCACGCACATACACACACACACACACACAGAGAGACACAGGGACGCCCCATTCCATAATGATAATTTTATTCTTTATACCCCACACAACTGACTGGGTTGCGCCAGCCACTCTGGCCGGCATCCATCATGTATAAAGACATAATAAAACCCTAGACGTGTTTTAAAAAAACCCCTTCACTGTACAGGATTGCCTTCAGACGGCTTGGGAGTCGGAGAACTCCATACCCCCCAACATTTCTCCATTGAAAATAGGGACACCCTGAGGAAAAGAGATTAACAGTAATTCTTCAAGTGGGTTTGGCTATGCGTGGGTTAATGGGTTAATTGGTGAGCTCTGAGGTGAAGGGGAGGGTCAGATGCCTTGTCAATCAAAGAATGCCTTGTCAACCAACCAGAGGCAGCTTTGCAAACCCAGCAGCCTTCTCAACCAACCAGAGGCCGTTTGTCAAAGAATGCCTCGTCAACCAACCAGAGGCAGCTTTGCAAACCCAGCAGCCTTGTCAACCAACCAGAGGCCGTTTGTCAATGCCAGCAGCCTTCTCAACCAATCAGAGGCAGATTTGTCACTCCCAGCAGTAGGTATAAAACCAGCAGGCCTGGCCTGCGCTCAGGCCATTGGCCTGCGCTCAGGCCATTGGCCTGCGCTCAGGCCATTGGCCTGCGCTCAGGCCATTGGCCTGCGCTCAGGCCATTGGCCTGCGCTCAGGCCATTGGCCTGCGCTCAGGCCATTGGCCTGCGCTCAGGCCATTGGCCTGCGCTCAGGCCATTGGCCTGCGCTCAGGCCATTGGCCTGCGCTCAGGCCATTGGCCTGCGCTCAGGCCATTGGCCTGCGCTCAGGCCATTGGCCTGCGCTCAGGCCATTGGCCTGCGCTCAGGCCATTGGCCTGCGCTCAGGCCATTGGCCTGCGCTCAGGCCATTGGCCTGCGCTCAGGCCATTGGCCTGCGCTCAGGCCACCCAATTTCTCTCTCTCTTTTCCCTCTGGATTTGACTTTTCTTCTCCTCCTCTCCCCCCCCCCACCTAATCTCATTTTTTTTTGTTTGTTTTCTTTATTTCCTTTACCACTCTTTCCTTCTTTCACTCTCTTCCAGATTGTGCAAAGTTTCCTCTTTCCTTCCAGCTCCTTTTGTCTCATGCTTTTACAGTGGTCAGCCGAAAAGGAGGAGGAGGATTTCTATATGGTAAATGCTTCAAAGTGGGGACTTCATCTGTGGTATGTCACAAATGGGACCTGCAACCAAATGTTGCAGTGTGTTCTGCTGCTTCTGTTTAGAGTTCCAGCCAGCTCTTCCCTCCAAGTGTATTACACAATCACGCACATACACACACACACACACACAGAGAGACACAGGGACGCCCCATTCCATAATGATAATTTTATTCTTTATACCCCACACAACTGACTGGGTTGCGCCAGCCACTCTGGCCGGCATCCATCATGTATAAAGACATAATAAAACCCTAGACGTGTTTTAAAAAAACCCCTTCACTGTACAGGATTGCCTTCAGACGGCTTGGGAGTCGGAGAACTCCATACCCCCCAACATTTCTCCATTGAAAATAGGGACACCCTGAGGAAAAGAGATTAACAGTAATTCTTCAAGTGGGTTTGGCTATGCGTGGGTTAATGGGTTAATTGGTGAGCTCTGAGGTGAAGGGGAGGGTCAGATGCCTTGTCAATCAAAGAATGCCTTGTCAACCAACCAGAGGCAGCTTTGCAAACCCAGCAGCCTTCTCAACCAACCAGAGGCCGTTTGTCAAAGAATGCCTCGTCAACCAACCAGAGGCAGCTTTGCAAACCCAGCAGCCTTGTCAACCAACCAGAGGCCGTTTGTCAATGCCAGCAGCCTTCTCAACCAATCAGAGGCAGATTTGTCACTCCCAGCAGTAGGTATAAAACCAGCAGGCCATTGGCCTGCGCTCAGGCCACCCAATTTCTTTCTCTCTTTTCCCTCTGGATTTGACTTTTCTTCTCCTCCTCTCCCCCCCCCACCTAATCTCATTTTTTTTTGTTTGTTTTCTTTATTTCCTTTACCACTCTTTCCTTCTTTCACTCTCTTCCAGATTGTGCAAAGTTTCCTCTTTCCTTCCAGCTCCTTTTGTCTCATGCTTTTACAGTGGTCAGCCGAAAAGGAGGAGGAGGATTTCTATATGGTAAATGCTTCAAAGTGGGGACTTCATCTGTGGTATGTCACAAATGGGACCTGCAACCAAATGTTGCAGTGTGTTCTGCTGCTTCTGTTTAGAGTTCCAGCCAGCTCTTCCCTCCAAGTGTATTACACAATCACGCACATACACACACACACACACACAGAGAGACACAGGGACGCCCCATTCCATAATGATAATTTTATTCTTTATACCCCACACAACTGACTGGGTTGCGCCAGCCACTCTGGCCGGCATCCATCATGTATAAAGACATAATAAAACCCTAGACGTGTTTTAAAAAAACCCCTTCACTGTACAGGATTGCCTTCAGACGGCTTGGGAGTCGGAGAACTCCATACCCCCCAACATTTCTCCATTGAAAATAGGGACACCCTGAGGAAAAGAGATTAACAGTAATTCTTCAAGTGGGTTTGGCTATGCGTGGGTTAATGGGTTAATTGGTGAGCTCTGAGGTGAAGGGGAGGGTCAGATGCCTTGTCAATCAAAGAATGCCTTGTCAACCAACCAGAGGCAGCTTTGCAAACCCAGCAGCCTTCTCAACCAACCAGAGGCCGTTTGTCAAAGAATGCCTCGTCAACCAACCAGAGGCAGCTTTGCAAACCCAGCAGCCTTGTCAACCAACCAGAGGCCGTTTGTCAATGCCAGCAGCCTTCTCAACCAATCAGAGGCAGATTTGTCACTCCCAGCAGTAGGTATAAAACCAGCAGGCCATTGGCCTGCGCTCAGGCCACCCAATTTCTCTCTCTCTTTTCCCTCTGGATTTGACTTTTCTTCTCCTCCTCTCCCCCCCCCCACCTAATCTCTTTTTTTTTTGTTTGTTTTCTTTATTTCCTTTACCACTCTTTCCTTCTTTCACTCTCTTCCAGATTGTGCAAAGTTTCCTCTTTCCTTCCAGCTCCTTTTGTCTCATGCTTTTACAGTGGTCAGCCGAAAAGGAGGAGGAGGATTTCTATATGGTAAATGCTTCAAAGTGGGGACTTCATCTGTGGTATGTCACAAATGGGACCTGCAACCAAATGTTGCAGTGTGTTCTGCTGCTTCTGTTTAGAGTTCCAGCCAGCTCTTCCCTCCAAGTGTATTACACAATCACGCACATACACACACACACACACACAGAGAGACACAGGGACGCCCCATTCCATAATGATAATTTTATTCTTTATACCCCACACAACTGACTGGGTTGCGCCAGCCACTCTGGCCGGCATCCATCATGTATAAAGACATAATAAAACCCTAGACGTGTTTTAAAAAAACCCCTTCACTGTACAGGATTGCCTTCAGACGGCTTGGGAGTCGGAGAACTCCATACCCCCCAACATTTCTCCATTGAAAATAGGGACACCCTGAGGAAAAGAGATTAACAGTAATTCTTCAAGTGGGTTTGGCTATGCGTGGGTTAATGGGTTAATTGGTGAGCTCTGAGGTGAAGGGGAGGGTCAGATGCCTTGTCAATCAAAGAATGCCTTGTCAACCAACCAGAGGCAGCTTTGCAAACCCAGCAGCCTTCTCAACCAACCAGAGGCCGTTTGTCAAAGAATGCCTCGTCAACCAACCAGAGGCAGCTTTGCAAACCCAGCAGCCTTGTCAACCAACCAGAGGCCGTTTGTCAATGCCAGCAGCCTTCTCAACCAATCAGAGGCAGATTTGTCACTCCCAGCAGTAGGTATAAAACCAGCAGGCCATTGGCCTGCGCTCAGGCCACCCAATTTCTCTCTCTCTTTTCCCTCTGGATTTGACTTTTCTTCTCCTCCTCTCCCCCCCCCCACCTAATCTCTTTTTTTTTTGTTTGTTTTCTTTATTTCCTTTACCACTCTTTCCTTCTTTCACTCTCTTCCAGATTGTGCAAAGTTTCCTCTTTCCTTCCAGCTCCTTTTGTCTCATGCTTTTACAGTGGTCAGCCGAAAAGGAGGAGGAGGATTTCTATATGGTAAATGCTTCAAAGTGGGGACTTCATCTGTGGTATGTCACAAATGGGACCTGCAACCAAATGTTGCAGTGTGTTCTGCTGCTTCTGTTTAGAGTTCCAGCCAGCTCTTCCCTCCAAGTGTATTACACAATCACGCACATACACACACACACACACACAGAGAGACACAGGGACGCCCCATTCCATAATGATAATTTTATTCTTTATACCCCACACAACTGACTGGGTTGCGCCAGCCACTCTGGCCGGCATCCATCATGTATAAAGACATAATAAAACCCTAGACGTGTTTTAAAAAAACCCCTTCACTGTACAGGATTGCCTTCAGACGGCTTGGGAGTCGGAGAACTCCATACCCCCCAACATTTCTCCATTGAAAATAGGGACACCCTGAGGAAAAGAGATTAACAGTAATTCTTCAAGTGGGTTTGGCTATGCGTGGGTTAATGGGTTAATTGGTGAGCTCTGAGGTGAAGGGGAGGGTCAGATGCCTTGTCAATCAAAGAATGCCTTGTCAACCAACCAGAGGCAGCTTTGCAAACCCAGCAGCCTTCTCAACCAACCAGAGGCCGTTTGTCAAAGAATGCCTCGTCAACCAACCAGAGGCAGCTTTGCAAACCCAGCAGCCTTGTCAACCAACCAGAGGCCGTTTGTCAATGCCAGCAGCCTTCTCAACCAATCAGAGGCAGATTTGTCACTCCCAGCAGTAGGTATAAAACCAGCAGGCCATTGGCCTGCGCTCAGGCCACCCAATTTCTCTCTCTCTTTTCCCTCTGGATTTGACTTTTCTTCTCCTCCTCTCCCCCCCCCCACCTAATCTCTTTTTTTTTTGTTTGTTTTCTTTATTTCCTTTACCACTCTTTCCTTCTTTCACTCTCTTCCAGATTGTGCAAAGTTTCCTCTTTCCTTCCAGCTCCTTTTGTCTCATGCTTTTACAGTGGTCAGCCGAAAAGGAGGAGGAGGATTTCTATATGGTAAATGCTTCAAAGTGGGGACTTCATCTGTGGTATGTCACAAATGGGACCTGCAACCAAATGTTGCAGTGTGTTCTGCTGCTTCTGTTTAGAGTTCCAGCCAGCTCTTCCCTCCAAGTGTATTACACAATCACGCACATACACACACACACACACACAGAGAGACACAGGGACGCCCCATTCCATAATGATAATTTTATTCTTTATACCCCACACAACTGACTGGGTTGCGCCAGCCACTCTGGCCGGCATCCATCATGTATAAAGACATAATAAAACCCTAGACGTGTTTTAAAAAAACCCCTTCACTGTACAGGATTGCCTTCAGACGGCTTGGGAGTCGGAGAACTCCATACCCCCCAACATTTCTCCATTGAAAATAGGGACACCCTGAGGAAAAGAGATTAACAGTAATTCTTCAAGTGGGTTTGGCTATGCGTGGGTTAATGGGTTAATTGGTGAGCTCTGAGGTGAAGGGGAGGGTCAGATGCCTTGTCAATCAAAGAATGCCTTGTCAACCAACCAGAGGCAGCTTTGCAAACCCAGCAGCCTTCTCAACCAACCAGAGGCCGTTTGTCAAAGAATGCCTCGTCAACCAACCAGAGGCAGCTTTGCAAACCCAGCAGCCTTGTCAACCAACCAGAGGCCGTTTGTCAATGCCAGCAGCCTTCTCAACCAATCAGAGGCAGATTTGTCACTCCCAGCAGTAGGTATAAAACCAGCAGGCCATTGGCCTGCGCTCAGGCCACCCAATTTCTCTCTCTCTTTTCCCTCTGGATTTGACTTTTCTTCTCCTCCTCTCCCCCCCCCCACCTAATCTCTTTTTTTTTTGTTTGTTTTCTTTATTTCCTTTACCACTCTTTCCTTCTTTCACTCTCTTCCAGATTGTGCAAAGTTTCCTCTTTCCTTCCAGCTCCTTTTGTCTCATGCTTTTACAGTGGTCAGCCGAAAAGGAGGAGGAGGATTTCTATATGGTAAATGCTTCAAAGTGGGGACTTCATCTGTGGTATGTCACAAATGGGACCTGCAACCAAATGTTGCAGTGTGTTCTGCTGCTTCTGTTTAGAGTTCCAGCCAGCTCTTCCCTCCAAGTGTATTACACAATCACGCACATACACACACACACACACACAGAGAGACACAGGGACGCCCCATTCCATAATGATAATTTTATTCTTTATACCCCACACAACTGACTGGGTTGCGCCAGCCACTCTGGCCGGCATCCATCATGTATAAAGACATAATAAAACCCTAGACGTGTTTTAAAAAAACCCCTTCACTGTACAGGATTGCCTTCAGACGGCTTGGGAGTCGGAGAACTCCATACCCCCCAACATTTCTCCATTGAAAATAGGGACACCCTGAGGAAAAGAGATTAACAGTAATTCTTCAAGTGGGTTTGGCTATGCGTGGGTTAATGGGTTAATTGGTGAGCTCTGAGGTGAAGGGGAGGGTCAGATGCCTTGTCAATCAAAGAATGCCTTGTCAACCAACCAGAGGCAGCTTTGCAAACCCAGCAGCCTTCTCAACCAACCAGAGGCCGTTTGTCAAAGAATGCCTCGTCAACCAACCAGAGGCAGCTTTGCAAACCCAGCAGCCTTGTCAACCAACCAGAGGCCGTTTGTCAATGCCAGCAGCCTTCTCAACCAATCAGAGGCAGATTTGTCACTCCCAGCAGTAGGTATAAAACCAGCAGGCCTGGCCTGCGCTCAGGCCATTGGCCTGCGCTCAGGCCATTGGCCTGCGCTCAGGCCATTGGCCTGCGCTCAGGCCATTGGCCTGCGCTCAGGCCATTGGCCTGCGCTCAGGCCATTGGCCTGCGCTCAGGCCATTGGCCTGCGCTCAGGCCATTGGCCTGCGCTCAGGCCATTGGCCTGCGCTCAGGCCATTGGCCTGCGCTCAGGCCATTGGCCTGCGCTCAGGCCATTGGCCTGCGCTCAGGCCATTGGCCTGCGCTCAGGCCATTGGCCTGCGCTCAGGCCACCCAATTTCTCTCTCTCTTTTCCCTCTGGATTTGACTTTTCTTCTCCTCCTCTCCCCCCCCCCCACCTAATCTCATTTTTTTTTGTTTGTTTTCTTTATTTCCTTTACCGCTCTTTCCTTCTTTCACTCTCTTCCAGATTGTGCAAAGTTTCCTCTTTCCTTCCAGCTCCTTTTGTCTCATGCTTTTACAGTGGTCAGCCGAAAAGGAGGAGGAGGATTTCTATATGGTAAATGCTTCAAAGTGGGGACTTCATCTGTGGTATGTCACAAATGGGACCTGCAACCAAATGTTGCAGTGTGTTCTGCTGCTTCTGTTTAGAGTTCCAGCCAGCTCTTCCCTCCAAGTGTATTACACAA
Organism: Podarcis liolepis; assembly: GCF_965112155.1. Lineage (NCBI taxonomy): Eukaryota > Metazoa > Chordata > Lepidosauria > Squamata > Lacertidae > Podarcis > Podarcis liolepis. The sequence continues at coordinate 97,229 of NW_028148738.1, read as the reverse complement.
TCACGCACATACACACACACACACACACAGAGAGACACAGGGACGCCCCATTCCATAATGATAATTTTATTCTTTATACCCCACACAACTGACTGGGTTGCGCCAGCCACTCTGGCCGGCATCCATCATGTATAAAGACATAATAAAACCCTAGACGTGTTTTAAAAAAACCCCTTCACTGTACAGGATTGCCTTCAGACGGCTTGGGAGTCGGAGAACTCCATACCCCCCAACATTTCTCCATTGAAAATAGGGACACCCTGAGGAAAAGAGATTAACAGTAATTCTTCAAGTGGGTTTGGCTATGCGTGGGTTAATGGGTTAATTGGTGAGCTCTGAGGTGAAGGGGAGGGTCAGATGCCTTGTCAATCAAAGAATGCCTTGTCAACCAACCAGAGGCAGCTTTGCAAACCCAGCAGCCTTCTCAACCAACCAGAGGCCGTTTGTCAAAGAATGCCTCGTCAACCAACCAGAGGCAGCTTTGCAAACCCAGCAGCCTTGTCAACCAACCAGAGGCCGTTTGTCAATGCCAGCAGCCTTCTCAACCAATCAGAGGCAGATTTGTCACTCCCAGCAGTAGGTATAAAACCAGCAGGCCATTGGCCTGCGCTCAGGCCACCCAATTTCTCTCTCTCTTTTCCCTCTGGATTTGACTTTTCTTCTCCTCCTCTCCCCCCCCCCACCTAATCTCTTTTTTTTTTGTTTGTTTTCTTTATTTCCTTTACCACTCTTTCCTTCTTTCACTCTCTTCCAGATTGTGCAAAGTTTCCTCTTTCCTTCCAGCTCCTTTTGTCTCATGCTTTTACAGTGGTCAGCCGAAAAGGAGGAGGAGGATTTCTATATGGTAAATGCTTCAAAGTGGGGACTTCATCTGTGGTATGTCACAAATGGGACCTGCAACCAAATGTTGCAGTGTGTTCTGCTGCTTCTGTTTAGAGTTCCAGCCAGCTCTTCCCTCCAAGTGTATTACACAATCACGCACATACACACACACACACACACAGAGAGACACAGGGACGCCCCATTCCATAATGATAATTTTATTCTTTATACCCCACACAACTGACTGGGTTGCGCCAGCCACTCTGGCCGGCATCCATCATGTATAAAGACATAATAAAACCCTAGACGTGTTTTAAAAAAACCCCTTCACTGTACAGGATTGCCTTCAGACGGCTTGGGAGTCGGAGAACTCCATACCCCCCAACATTTCTCCATTGAAAATAGGGACACCCTGAGGAAAAGAGATTAACAGTAATTCTTCAAGTGGGTTTGGCTATGCGTGGGTTAATGGGTTAATTGGTGAGCTCTGAGGTGAAGGGGAGGGTCAGATGCCTTGTCAATCAAAGAATGCCTTGTCAACCAACCAGAGGCAGCTTTGCAAACCCAGCAGCCTTCTCAACCAACCAGAGGCCGTTTGTCAAAGAATGCCTCGTCAACCAACCAGAGGCAGCTTTGCAAACCCAGCAGCCTTGTCAACCAACCAGAGGCCGTTTGTCAATGCCAGCAGCCTTCTCAACCAATCAGAGGCAGATTTGTCACTCCCAGCAGTAGGTATAAAACCAGCAGGCCATTGGCCTGCGCTCAGGCCACCCAATTTCTCTCTCTCTTTTCCCTCTGGATTTGACTTTTCTTCTCCTCCTCTCCCCCCCCCCCACCTAATCTCTTTTTTTTTTGTTTGTTTTCTTTATTTCCTTTACCACTCTTTCCTTCTTTCACTCTCTTCCAGATTGTGCAAAGTTTCCTCTTTCCTTCCAGCTCCTTTTGTCTCATGCTTTTACAGTGGTCAGCCGAAAAGGAGGAGGAGGATTTCTATATGGTAAATGCTTCAAAGTGGGGACTTCATCTGTGGTATGTCACAAATGGGACCTGCAACCAAATGTTGCAGTGTGTTCTGCTGCTTCTGTTTAGAGTTCCAGCCAGCTCTTCCCTCCAAGTGTATTACACAATCACGCACATACACACACACACACACACAGAGAGACACAGGGACGCCCCATTCCATAATGATAATTTTATTCTTTATACCCCACACAACTGACTGGGTTGCGCCAGCCACTCTGGCCGGCATCCATCATGTATAAAGACATAATAAAACCCTAGACGTGTTTTAAAAAAACCCCTTCACTGTACAGGATTGCCTTCAGACGGCTTGGGAGTCGGAGAACTCCATACCCCCCAACATTTCTCCATTGAAAATAGGGACACCCTGAGGAAAAGAGATTAACAGTAATTCTTCAAGTGGGTTTGGCTATGCGTGGGTTAATGGGTTAATTGGTGAGCTCTGAGGTGAAGGGGAGGGTCAGATGCCTTGTCAATCAAAGAATGCCTTGTCAACCAACCAGAGGCAGCTTTGCAAACCCAGCAGCCTTCTCAACCAACCAGAGGCCGTTTGTCAAAGAATGCCTCGTCAACCAACCAGAGGCAGCTTTGCAAACCCAGCAGCCTTGTCAACCAACCAGAGGCCGTTTGTCAATGCCAGCAGCCTTCTCAACCAATCAGAGGCAGATTTGTCACTCCCAGCAGTAGGTATAAAACCAGCAGGCCTGGCCTGCGCTCAGGCCATTGGCCTGCGCTCAGGCCATTGGCCTGCGCTCAGGCCATTGGCCTGCGCTCAGGCCATTGGCCTGCGCTCAGGCCATTGGCCTGCGCTCAGGCCATTGGCCTGCGCTCAGGCCATTGGCCTGCGCTCAGGCCATTGGCCTGCGCTCAGGCCATTGGCCTGCGCTCAGGCCATTGGCCTGCGCTCAGGCCATTGGCCTGCGCTCAGGCCATTGGCCTGCGCTCAGGCCATTGGCCTGCGCTCAGGCCATTGGCCTGCGCTCAGGCCATTGGCCTGCGCTCAGGCCATTGGCCTGCGCTCAGGCCATTGGCCTGCGCTCAGGCCACCCAATTTCTCTCTCTCTTTTCCCTCTGGATTTGACTTTTCTTCTCCTCCTCTCCCCCCCCCCCCACCTAATCTCATTTTTTTTTGTTTGTTTTCTTTATTTCCTTTACCGCTCTTTCCTTCTTTCACTCTCTTCCAGATTGTGCAAAGTTTCCTCTTTCCTTCCAGCTCCTTTTGTCTCATGCTTTTACAGTGGTCAGCCGAAAAGGAGGAGGAGGATTTCTATATGGTAAATGCTTCAAAGTGGGGACTTCATCTGTGGTATGTCACAAATGGGACCTGCAACCAAATGTTGCAGTGTGTTCTGCTGCTTCTGTTTAGAGTTCCAGCCAGCTCTTCCCTCCAAGTGTATTACACAATCACGCACATACACACACACACACACACAGAGAGACACAGGGACGCCCCATTCCATAATGATAATTTTATTCTTTATACCCCACACAACTGACTGGGTTGCGCCAGCCACTCTGGCCGGCATCCATCATGTATAAAGACATAATAAAACCCTAGACGTGTTTTAAAAAAACCCCTTCACTGTACAGGATTGCCTTCAGACGGCTTGGGAGTCGGAGAACTCCATACCCCCCAACATTTCTCCATTGAAAATAGGGACACCCTGAGGAAAAGAGATTAACAGTAATTCTTCAAGTGGGTTTGGCTATGCGTGGGTTAATGGGTTAATTGGTGAGCTCTGAGGTGAAGGGGAGGGTCAGATGCCTTGTCAATCAAAGAATGCCTTGTCAACCAACCAGAGGCAGCTTTGCAAACCCAGCAGCCTTCTCAACCAACCAGAGGCCGTTTGTCAAAGAATGCCTCGTCAACCAACCAGAGGCAGCTTTGCAAACCCAGCAGCCTTGTCAACCAACCAGAGGCCGTTTGTCAATGCCAGCAGCCTTCTCAACCAATCAGAGGCAGATTTGTCACTCCCAGCAGTAGGTATAAAACCAGCAGGCCTGGCCTGCGCTCAGGCCATTGGCCTGCGCTCAGGCCATTGGCCTGCGCTCAGGCCATTGGCCTGCGCTCAGGCCATTGGCCTGCGCTCAGGCCATTGGCCTGCGCTCAGGCCATTGGCCTGCGCTCAGGCCATTGGCCTGCGCTCAGGCCATTGGCCTGCGCTCAGGCCATTGGCCTGCGCTCAGGCCATTGGCCTGCGCTCAGGCCATTGGCCTGCGCTCAGGCCATTGGCCTGCGCTCAGGCCACCCAATTTCTCTCTCTCTTTTCCCTCTGGATTTGACTTTTCTTCTCCTCCTCTCCCCCCCCCCCACCTAATCTCATTTTTTTTTGTTTGTTTTCTTTATTTCCTTTACCACTCTTTCCTTCTTTCACTCTCTTCCAGATTGTGCAAAGTTTCCTCTTTCCTTCCAGCTCCTTTTGTCTCATGCTTTTACAGTGGTCAGCCGAAAAGGAGGAGGAGGATTTCTATATGGTAAATGCTTCAAAGTGGGGACTTCATCTGTGGTATGTCACAAATGGGACCTGCAACCAAATGTTGCAGTGTGTTCTGCTGCTTCTGTTTAGAGTTCCAGCCAGCTCTTCCCTCCAAGTGTATTACACAATCACGCACATACACACACACACACACACAGAGAGACACAGGGACGCCCCATTCCATAATGATAATTTTATTCTTTATACCCCACACAACTGACTGGGTTGCGCCAGCCACTCTGGCCGGCATCCATCATGTATAAAGACATAATAAAACCCTAGACGTGTTTTAAAAAAACCCCTTCACTGTACAGGATTGCCTTCAGACGGCTTGGGAGTCGGAGAACTCCATACCCCCCAACATTTCTCCATTGAAAATAGGGACACCCTGAGGAAAAGAGATTAACAGTAATTCTTCAAGTGGGTTTGGCTATGCGTGGGTTAATGGGTTAATTGGTGAGCTCTGAGGTGAAGGGGAGGGTCAGATGCCTTGTCAATCAAAGAATGCCTTGTCAACCAACCAGAGGCAGCTTTGCAAACCCAGCAGCCTTCTCAACCAACCAGAGGCCGTTTGTCAAAGAATGCCTCGTCAACCAACCAGAGGCAGCTTTGCAAACCCAGCAGCCTTGTCAACCAACCAGAGGCCGTTTGTCAATGCCAGCAGCCTTCTCAACCAATCAGAGGCAGATTTGTCACTCCCAGCAGTAGGTATAAAACCAGCAGGCCTGGCCTGCGCTCAGGCCATTGGCCTGCGCTCAGGCCATTGGCCTGCGCTCAGGCCATTGGCCTGCGCTCAGGCCATTGGCCTGCGCTCAGGCCATTGGCCTGCGCTCAGGCCATTGGCCTGCGCTCAGGCCATTGGCCTGCGCTCAGGCCATTGGCCTGCGCTCAGGCCATTGGCCTGCGCTCAGGCCATTGGCCTGCGCTCAGGCCATTGGCCTGCGCTCAGGCCATTGGCCTGCGCTCAGGCCATTGGCCTGCGCTCAGGCCATTGGCCTGCGCTCAGGCCATTGGCCTGCGCTCAGGCCACCCAATTTCTCTCTCTCTTTTCCCTCTGGATTTGACTTTTCTTCTCCTCCTCTCCCCCCCCCCACCTAATCTCATTTTTTTTTGTTTGTTTTCTTTATTTCCTTTACCACTCTTTCCTTCTTTCACTCTCTTCCAGATTGTGCAAAGTTTCCTCTTTCCTTCCAGCTCCTTTTGTCTCATGCTTTTACAGTGGTCAGCCGAAAAGGAGGAGGAGGATTTCTATATGGTAAATGCTTCAAAGTGGGGACTTCATCTGTGGTATGTCACAAATGGGACCTGCAACCAAATGTTGCAGTGTGTTCTGCTGCTTCTGTTTAGAGTTCCAGCCAGCTCTTCCCTCCAAGTGTATTACACAATCACGCACATACACACACACACACACACAGAGAGACACAGGGACGCCCCATTCCATAATGATAATTTTATTCTTTATACCCCACACAACTGACTGGGTTGCGCCAGCCACTCTGGCCGGCATCCATCATGTATAAAGACATAATAAAACCCTAGACGTGTTTTAAAAAAACCCCTTCACTGTACAGGATTGCCTTCAGACGGCTTGGGAGTCGGAGAACTCCATACCCCCCAACATTTCTCCATTGAAAATAGGGACACCCTGAGGAAAAGAGATTAACAGTAATTCTTCAAGTGGGTTTGGCTATGCGTGGGTTAATGGGTTAATTGGTGAGCTCTGAGGTGAAGGGGAGGGTCAGATGCCTTGTCAATCAAAGAATGCCTTGTCAACCAACCAGAGGCAGCTTTGCAAACCCAGCAGCCTTCTCAACCAACCAGAGGCCGTTTGTCAAAGAATGCCTCGTCAACCAACCAGAGGCAGCTTTGCAAACCCAGCAGCCTTGTCAACCAACCAGAGGCCGTTTGTCAATGCCAGCAGCCTTCTCAACCAATCAGAGGCAGATTTGTCACTCCCAGCAGTAGGTATAAAACCAGCAGGCCTGGCCTGCGCTCAGGCCATTGGCCTGCGCTCAGGCCATTGGCCTGCGCTCAGGCCATTGGCCTGCGCTCAGGCCATTGGCCTGCGCTCAGGCCATTGGCCTGCGCTCAGGCCATTGGCCTGCGCTCAGGCCATTGGCCTGCGCTCAGGCCATTGGCCTGCGCTCAGGCCATTGGCCTGCGCTCAGGCCATTGGCCTGCGCTCAGGCCATTGGCCTGCGCTCAGGCCATTGGCCTGCGCTCAGGCCATTGGCCTGCGCTCAGGCCATTGGCCTGCGCTCAGGCCACCCAATTTCTTTCTCTCTTTTCCCTCTGGATTTGACTTTTCTTCTCCTCCTCTCCCCCCCCCCACCTAATCTCATTTTTTTTTGTTTGTTTTCTTTATTTCCTTTACCACTCTTTCCTTCTTTCACTCTCTTCCAGATTGTGCAAAGTTTCCTCTTTCCTTCCAGCTCCTTTTGTCTCATGCTTTTACAGTGGTCAGCCGAAAAGGAGGAGGAGGATTTCTATATGGTAAATGCTTCAAAGTGGGGACTTCATCTGTGGTATGTCACAAATGGGACCTGCAAGCAAATGTTGCAGTGTGTTCTGCTGCTTCTGTTTAGAGTTCCAGCCAGCTCTTCCCTCCAAGTGTATTACACAATCACGCACATACACACACACACACACACAGAGAGACACAGGGACGCCCCATTCCATAATGATAATTTTATTCTTTATACCCCACACAACTGACTGGGTTGCGCCAGCCACTCTGGCCGGCATCCATCATGTATAAAGACATAATGAAACCCTAGACGTGTTTTAAAAAAACCCCTTCACTGTACAGGATTGCCTTCAGACGGCTTGGGAGTCGGAGAACTCCATACCCCCCAACATTTCTCCATTGAAAATAGGGACACCCTGAGGAAAAGAGATTAACAGTAATTCTTCAAGTGGGTTTGGCTATGCGTGGGTTAATGGGTTAATTGGTGAGCTCTGAGGTGAAGGGGAGGGTCAGATGCCTTGTCAATCAAAGAATGCCTTGTCAACCAACCAGAGGCAGCTTTGCAAACCCAGCAGCCTTCTCAACCAACCAGAGGCCGTTTGTCAAAGAATGCCTCGTCAACCAACCAGAGGCAGCTTTGCAAACCCAGCAGCCTTGTCAACCAACCAGAGGCCGTTTGTCAATGCCAGCAGCCTTCTCAACCAATCAGAGGCAGATTTGTCACTCCCAGCAGTAGGTATAAAACCAGCAGGCCATTGGCCTGCGCTCAGGCCACCCAATTTCTTTCTCTCTTTTCCCTCTGGATTTGACTTTTCTTCTCCTCCTCTCCCCCCCCCACCTAATCTCATTTTTTTTTGTTTGTTTTCTTTATTTCCTTTACCACTCTTTCCTTCTTTCACTCTCTTCCAGATTGTGCAAAGTTTCCTCTTTCCTTCCAGCTCCTTTTGTCTCATGCTTTTACAGTGGTCAGCCGAAAAGGAGGAGGAGGATTTCTATATGGTAAATGCTTCAAAGTGGGGACTTCATCTGTGGTATGTCACAAATGGGACCTGCAACCAAATGTTGCAGTGTGTTCTGCTGCTTCTGTTTAGAGTTCCAGCCAGCTCTTCCCTCCAAGTGTATTACACAATCACGCACATACACACACACACACACAGAGAGAGACACAGGGACGCCCCATTCCATAATGATAATTTTATTCTTTATACCCCACACAACTGACTGGGTTGCGCCAGCCACTCTGGCCGGCATCCATCATGTATAAAGACATAATAAAACCCTAGACGTGTTTTAAAAAAACCCCTTCACTGTACAGGATTGCCTTCAGACGGCTTGGGAGTCGGAGAACTCCATACCCCCCAACATTTCTCCATTGAAAATAGGGACACCCTGAGGAAAAGAGATTAACAGTAATTCTTCAAGTGGGTTTGGCTATGCGTGGGTTAATGGGTTAATTGGTGAGCTCTGAGGTGAAGGGGAGGGTCAGATGCCTTGTCAATCAAAGAATGCCTTGTCAACCAACCAGAGGCAGCTTTGCAAACCCAGCAGCCTTCTCAACCAACCAGAGGCCGTTTGTCAAAGAATGCCTCGTCAACCAACCAGAGGCAGCTTTGCAAACCCAGCAGCCTTGTCAACCAACCAGAGGCCGTTTGTCAATGCCAGCAGCCTTCTCAACCAATCAGAGGCAGATTTGTCACTCCCAGCAGTAGGTATAAAACCAGCAGGCCATTGGCCTGCGCTCAGGCCACCCAATTTCTCTCTCTCTTTTCCCTCTGGATTTGACTTTTCTTCTCCTCCTCTCCCCCCCCCCCACCTAATCTCTTTTTTTTTTGTTTGTTTTCTTTATTTCCTTTACCACTCTTTCCTTCTTTCACTCTCTTCCAGATTGTGCAAAGTTTCCTCTTTCCTTCCAGCTCCTTTTGTCTCATGCTTTTACAGTGGTCAGCCGAAAAGGAGGAGGAGGATTTCTATATGGTAAATGCTTCAAAGTGGGGACTTCATCTGTGGTATGTCACAAATGGGACCTGCAACCAAATGTTGCAGTGTGTTCTGCTGCTTCTGTTTAGAGTTCCAGCCAGCTCTTCCCTCCAAGTGTATTACACAATCACGCACATACACACACACACACACACAGAGAGACACAGGGACGCCCCATTCCATAATGATAATTTTATTCTTTATACCCCACACAACTGACTGGGTTGCGCCAGCCACTCTGGCCGGCATCCATCATGTATAAAGACATAATAAAACCCTAGACGTGTTTTAAAAAAACCCCTTCACTGTACAGGATTGCCTTCAGACGGCTTGGGAGTCGGAGAACTCCATACCCCCCAACATTTCTCCATTGAAAATAGGGACACCCTGAGGAAAAGAGATTAACAGTAATTCTTCAAGTGGGTTTGGCTATGCGTGGGTTAATGGGTTAATTGGTGAGCTCTGAGGTGAAGGGGAGGGTCAGATGCCTTGTCAATCAAAGAATGCCTTGTCAACCAACCAGAGGCAGCTTTGCAAACCCAGCAGCCTTCTCAACCAACCAGAGGCCGTTTGTCAAAGAATGCCTCGTCAACCAACCAGAGGCAGCTTTGCAAACCCAGCAGCCTTGTCAACCAACCAGAGGCCGTTTGTCAATGCCAGCAGCCTTCTCACCCAATCAGAGGCAGATTTGTCACTCCCAGCAGTAGGTATAAAACCAGCAGGCCATTGGCCTGCGCTCAGGCCATTGGCCTGCGCTCAGGCCACCCAATTTCTCTCTCTCTTTTCCCTCTGGATTTGACTTTTCTTCTCCTCCTCTCCCCCCCCCCCACCTAATCTCATTTTTTTTTGTTTGTTTTCTTTATTTCCTTTACCACTCTTTCCTTCTTTCACTCTCTTCCAGATTGTGCAAAGTTTCCTCTTTCCTTCCAGCTCCTTTTGTCTCATGCTTTTACAGTGGTCAGCCGAAAAGGAGGAGGAGGATTTCTATATGGTAAATGCTTCAAAGTGGGGACTTCATCTGTGGTATGTCACAAATGGGACCTGCAACCAAATGTTGCAGTGTGTTCTGCTGCTTCTGTTTAGAGTTCCAGCCAGCTCTTCCCTCCAAGTGTATTACACAATCACGCACATACACACACACACACACACAGAGAGACACAGGGACGCCCCATTCCATAATGATAATTTTATTCTTTATACCCCACACAACTGACTGGGTTGCGCCAGCCACTCTGGCCGGCATCCATCATGTATAAAGACATAATAAAACCCTAGACGTGTTTTAAAAAAACCCCTTCACTGTACAGGATTGCCTTCAGACGGCTTGGGAGTCGGAGAACTCCATACCCCCCAACATTTCTCCATTGAAAATAGGGACACCCTGAGGAAAAGAGATTAACAGTAATTCTTCAAGTGGGTTTGGCTATGCGTGGGTTAATGGGTTAATTGGTGAGCTCTGAGGTGAAGGGGAGGGTCAGATGCCTTGTCAATCAAAGAATGCCTTGTCAACCAACCAGAGGCAGCTTTGCAAACCCAGCAGCCTTCTCAACCAACCAGAGGCCGTTTGTCAAAGAATGCCTCGTCAACCAACCAGAGGCAGCTTTGCAAACCCAGCAGCCTTGTCAACCAACCAGAGGCCGTTTGTCAATGCCAGCAGCCTTCTCAACCAATCAGAGGCAGATTTGTCACTCCCAGCAGTAGGTATAAAACCAGCAGGCCTGGCCTGCGCTCAGGCCATTGGCCTGCGCTCAGGCCATTGGCCTGCGCTCAGGCCATTGGCCTGCGCTCAGGCCATTGGCCTGCGCTCAGGCCATTGGCCTGCGCTCAGGCCATTGGCCTGCGCTCAGGCCATTGGCCTGCGCTCAGGCCATTGGCCTGCGCTCAGGCCATTGGCCTGCGCTCAGGCCATTGGCCTGCGCTCAGGCCATTGGCCTGCGCTCAGGCCATTGGCCTGCGCTCAGGCCATTGGCCTGCGCTCAGGCCATTGGCCTGCGCTCAGGCCATTGGCCTGCGCTCAGGCCACCCAATTTCTCTCTCTCTTTTCCCTCTGGATTTGACTTTTCTTCTCCTCCTCTCCCCCCCCCCACCTAATCTCATTTTTTTTTGTTTGTTTTCTTTATTTCCTTTACCACTCTTTCCTTCTTTCACTCTCTTCCAGATTGTGCAAAGTTTCCTCTTTCCTTCCAGCTCCTTTTGTCTCATGCTTTTACAGTGGTCAGCCGAAAAGGAGGAGGAGGATTTCTATATGGTAAATGCTTCAAAGTGGGGACTTCATCTGTGGTATGTCACAAATGGGACCTGCAACCAAATGTTGCAGTGTGTTCTGCTGCTTCTGTTTAGAGTTCCAGCCAGCTCTTCCCTCCAAGTGTATTACACAATCACGCACATACACACACACACACACACACACAGAGAGACACAGGGACGCCCCATTCCATAATGATAATTTTATTCTTTATACCCCACACAACTGACTGGGTTGCGCCAGCCACTCTGGCCGGCATCCATCATGTATAAAGACATAATAAAACCCTAGACGTGTTTTAAAAAAACCCCTTCACTGTACAGGATTGCCTTCAGACGGCTTGGGAGTCGGAGAACTCCATACCCCCCAACATTTCTCCATTGAAAATAGGGACACCCTGAGGAAAAGAGATTAACAGTAATTCTTCAAGTGGGTTTGGCTATGCGTGGGTTAATGGGTTAATTGGTGAGCTCTGAGGTGAAGGGGAGGGTCAGATGCCTTGTCAATCAAAGAATGCCTTGTCAACCAACCAGAGGCAGCTTTGCAAACCCAGCAGCCTTCTCAACCAACCAGAGGCCGTTTGTCAAAGAATGCCTCGTCAACCAACCAGAGGCAGCTTTGCAAACCCAGCAGCCTTGTCAACCAACCAGAGGCCGTTTGTCAATGCCAGCAGCCTTCTCAACCAATCAGAGGCAGATTTGTCACTCCCAGCAGTAGGTATAAAACCAGCAGGCCATTGGCCTGCGCTCAGGCCATTGGCCTGCGCTCAGGCCACCCAATTTCTCTCTCTCTTTTCCCTCTGGATTTGACTTTTCTTCTCCTCCTCTCCCCCCCCCCCACCTAATCTCATTTTTTTTTGTTTGTTTTCTTTATTTCCTTTACCACTCTTTCCTTCTTTCACTCTCTTCCAGATTGTGCAAAGTTTCCTCTTTCCTTCCAGCTCCTTTTGTCTCATGCTTTTACAGTGGTCAGCCGAAAAGGAGGAGGAGGATTTCTATATGGTAAATGCTTCAAAGTGGGGACTTCATCTGTGGTATGTCACAAATGGGACCTGCAACCAAATGTTGCAGTGTGTTCTGCTGCTTCTGTTTAGAGTTCCAGCCAGCTCTTCCCTCCAAGTGTATTACACAATCACGCACATACACACACACACACACACAGAGAGACACAGGGACGCCCCATTCCATAATGATAATTTTATTCTTTATACCCCACACAACTGACTGGGTTGCGCCAGCCACTCTGGCCGGCATCCATCATGTATAAAGACATAATAAAACCCTAGACGTGTTTTAAAAAAACCCCTTCACTGTACAGGATTGCCTTCAGACGGCTTGGGAGTCGGAGAACTCCATACCCCCCAACATTTCTCCATTGAAAATAGGGACACCCTGAGGAAAAGAGATTAACAGTAATTCTTCAAGTGGGTTTGGCTATGCGTGGGTTAATGGGTTAATTGGTGAGCTCTGAGGTGAAGGGGAGGGTCAGATGCCTTGTCAATCAAAGAATGCCTTGTCAACCAACCAGAGGCAGCTTTGCAAACCCAGCAGCCTTCTCAACCAACCAGAGGCCGTTTGTCAAAGAATGCCTCGTCAACCAACCAGAGGCAGCTTTGCAAACCCAGCAGCCTTGTCAACCAACCAGAGGCCGTTTGTCAATGCCAGCAGCCTTCTCAACCAATCAGAGGCAGATTTGTCACTCCCAGCAGTAGGTATAAAACCAGCAGGCCTGGCCTGCGCTCAGGCCATTGGCCTGCGCTCAGGCCATTGGCCTGCGCTCAGGCCATTGGCCTGCGCTCAGGCCATTGGCCTGCGCTCAGGCCATTGGCCTGCGCTCAGGCCATTGGCCTGCGCTCAGGCCATTGGCCTGCGCTCAGGCCATTGGCCTGCGCTCAGGCCATTGGCCTGCGCTCAGGCCATTGGCCTGCGCTCAGGCCATTGGCCTGCGCTCAGGCCATTGGCCTGCGCTCAGGCCATTGGCCTGCGCTCAGGCCATTGGCCTGCGCTCAGGCCATTGGCCTGCGCTCAGGCCATTGGCCTGCGCTCAGGCCATTGGCCTGCGCTCAGGCCATTGGCCTGCGCTCAGGCCACCCAATTTCTTTCTCTCTTTTCCCTCTGGATTTGACTTTTCTTCTCCTCCTCTCCCCCCCCCCACCTAATCTCATTTTTTTTTGTTTGTTTTCTTTATTTCCTTTACCACTCTTTCCTTCTTTCACTCTCTTCCAGATTGTGCAAAGTTTCCTCTTTCCTTCCAGCTCCTTTTGTCTCATGCTTTTACAGTGGTCAGCCGAAAAGGAGGAGGAGGATTTCTATATGGTAAATGCTTCAAAGTGGGGACTTCATCTGTGGTATGTCACAAATGGGACCTGCAAGCAAATGTTGCAGTGTGTTCTGCTGCTTCTGTTTAGAGTTCCAGCCAGCTCTTCCCTCCAAGTGTATTACACAATCACGCACATACACACACACACACACACAGAGAGACACAGGGACGCCCCATTCCATAATGATAATTTTATTCTTTATACCCCACACAACTGACTGGGTTGCGCCAGCCACTCTGGCCGGCATCCATCATGTATAAAGACATAATAAAACCCTAGACGTGTTTTAAAAAAACCCCTTCACTGTACAGGATTGCCTTCAGACGGCTTGGGAGTCGGAGAACTCCATACCCCCCAACATTTCTCCATTGAAAATAGGGACACCCTGAGGAAAAGAGATTAACAGTAATTCTTCAAGTGGGTTTGGCTATGCGTGGGTTAATGGGTTAATTGGTGAGCTCTGAGGTGAAGGGGAGGGTCAGATGCCTTGTCAATCAAAGAATGCCTTGTCAACCAACCAGAGGCAGCTTTGCAAACCCAGCAGCCTTCTCAACCAACCAGAGGCCGTTTGTCAAAGAATGCCTCGTCAACCAACCAGAGGCAGCTTTGCAAACCCAGCAGCCTTGTCAACCAACCAGAGGCCGTTTGTCAATGCCAGCAGCCTTCTCAACCAATCAGAGGCAGATTTGTCACTCCCAGCAGTAGGTATAAAACCAGCAGGCCTGGCCTGCGCTCAGGCCATTGGCCTGCGCTCAGGCCATTGGCCTGCGCTCAGGCCATTGGCCTGCGCTCAGGCCATTGGCCTGCGCTCAGGCCATTGGCCTGCGCTCAGGCCATTGGCCTGCGCTCAGGCCATTGGCCTGCGCTCAGGCCATTGGCCTGCGCTCAGGCCATTGGCCTGCGCTCAGGCCATTGGCCTGCGCTCAGGCCATTGGCCTGCGCTCAGGCCATTGGCCTGCGCTCAGGCCATTGGCCTGCGCTCAGGCCATTGGCCTGCGCTCAGGCCATTGGCCTGCGCTCAGGCCACCCAATTTCTCTCTCTCTTTTCCCTCTGGATTTGACTTTTCTTCTCCTCCTCTCCCCCCCCCCACCTAATCTCATTTTTTTTTGTTTGTTTTCTTTATTTCCTTTACCACTCTTTCCTTCTTTCACTCTCTTCCAGATTGTGCAAAGTTTCCTCTTTCCTTCCAGCTCCTTTTGTCTCATGCTTTTACAGTGGTCAGCCGAAAAGGAGGAGGAGGATTTCTATATGGTAAATGCTTCAAAGTGGGGACTTCATCTGTGGTATGTCACAAATGGGACCTGCAACCAAATGTTGCAGTGTGTTCTGCTGCTTCTGTTTAGAGTTCCAGCCAGCTCTTCCCTCCAAGTGTATTACACAATCACGCACATACACACACACACACACACAGAGAGACACAGGGACGCCCCATTCCATAATGATAATTTTATTCTTTATACCCCACACAACTGACTGGGTTGCGCCAGCCACTCTGGCCGGCATCCATCATGTATAAAGACATAATAAAACCCTAGACGTGTTTTAAAAAAACCCCTTCACTGTACAGGATTGCCTTCAGACGGCTTGGGAGTCGGAGAACTCCATACCCCCCAACATTTCTCCATTGAAAATAGGGACACCCTGAGGAAAAGAGATTAACAGTAATTCTTCAAGTGGGTTTGGCTATGCGTGGGTTAATGGGTTAATTGGTGAGCTCTGAGGTGAAGGGGAGGGTCAGATGCCTTGTCAATCAAAGAATGCCTTGTCAACCAACCAGAGGCAGCTTTGCAAACCCAGCAGCCTTCTCAACCAACCAGAGGCCGTTTGTCAAAGAATGCCTCGTCAACCAACCAGAGGCAGCTTTGCAAACCCAGCAGCCTTGTCAACCAACCAGAGGCCGTTTGTCAATGCCAGCAGCCTTCTCAACCAATCAGAGGCAGATTTGTCACTCCCAGCAGTAGGTATAAAACCAGCAGGCCATTGGCCTGCGCTCAGGCCACCCAATTTCTTTCTCTCTTTTCCCTCTGGATTTGACTTTTCTTCTCCTCCTCTCCCCCCCCCACCTAATCTCATTTTTTTTTGTTTGTTTTCTTTATTTCCTTTACCACTCTTTCCTTCTTTCACTCTCTTCCAGATTGTGCAAAGTTTCCTCTTTCCTTCCAGCTCCTTTTGTCTCATGCTTTTACAGTGGTCAGCCGAAAAGGAGGAGGAGGATTTCTATATGGTAAATGCTTCAAAGTGGGGACTTCATCTGTGGTATGTCACAAATGGGACCTGCAACCAAATGTTGCAGTGTGTTCTGCTGCTTCTGTTTAGAGTTCCAGCCAGCTCTTCCCTCCAAGTGTATTACACAATCACGCACATACACACACACACACACACAGAGAGACACAGGGACGCCCCATTCCATAATGATAATTTTATTCTTTATACCCCACACAACTGACTGGGTTGCGCCAGCCACTCTGGCCGGCATCCATCATGTATAAAGACATAATAAAACCCTAGACGTGTTTTAAAAAAACCCCTTCACTGTACAGGATTGCCTTCAGACGGCTTGGGAGTCGGAGAACTCCATACCCCCCAACATTTCTCCATTGAAAATAGGGACACCCTGAGGAAAAGAGATTAACAGTAATTCTTCAAGTGGGTTTGGCTATGCGTGGGTTAATGGGTTAATTGGTGAGCTCTGAGGTGAAGGGGAGGGTCAGATGCCTTGTCAATCAAAGAATGCCTTGTCAACCAACCAGAGGCAGCTTTGCAAACCCAGCAGCCTTCTCAACCAACCAGAGGCCGTTTGTCAAAGAATGCCTCGTCAACCAACCAGAGGCAGCTTTGCAAACCCAGCAGCCTTGTCAACCAACCAGAGGCCGTTTGTCAATGCCAGCAGCCTTCTCAACCAATCAGAGGCAGATTTGTCACTCCCAGCAGTAGGTATAAAACCAGCAGGCCATTGGCCTGCGCTCAGGCCACCCAATTTCTTTCTCTCTTTTCCCTCTGGATTTGACTTTTCTTCTCCTCCTCTCCCCCCCCCCACCTAATCTCATTTTTTTTTGTTTGTTTTCTTTATTTCCTTTACCACTCTTTCCTTCTTTCACTCTCTTCCAGATTGTGCAAAGTTTCCTCTTTCCTTCCAGCTCCTTTTGTCTCATGCTTTTACAGTGGTCAGCCGAAAAGGAGGAGGAGGATTTCTATATGGTAAATGCTTCAAAGTGGGGACTTCATCTGTGGTATGTCACAAATGGGACCTGCAAGCAAATGTTGCAGTGTGTTCTGCTGCTTCTGTTTAGAGTTCCAGCCAGCTCTTCCCTCCAAGTGTATTACACAATCACGCACATACACACACACACACACACAGAGAGACACAGGGACGCCCCATTCCATAATGATAATTTTATTCTTTATACCCCACACAACTGACTGGGTTGCGCCAGCCACTCTGGCCGGCATCCATCATGTATAAAGACATAATAAAACCCTAGACGTGTTTTAAAAAAACCCCTTCACTGTACAGGATTGCCTTCAGACGGCTTGGGAGTCGGAGAACTCCATACCCCCCAACATTTCTCCATTGAAAATAGGGACACCCTGAGGAAAAGAGATTAACAGTAATTCTTCAAGTGGGTTTGGCTATGCGTGGGTTAATGGGTTAATTGGTGAGCTCTGAGGTGAAGGGGAGGGTCAGATGCCTTGTCAATCAAAGAATGCCTTGTCAACCAACCAGAGGCAGCTTTGCAAACCCAGCAGCCTTCTCAACCAACCAGAGGCCGTTTGTCAAAGAATGCCTCGTCAACCAACCAGAGGCAGCTTTGCAAACCCAGCAGCCTTGTCAACCAACCAGAGGCCGTTTGTCAATGCCAGCAGCCTTCTCAACCAATCAGAGGCAGATTTGTCACTCCCAGCAGTAGGTATAAAACCAGCAGGCCTGGCCTGCGCTCAGGCCATTGGCCTGCGCTCAGGCCATTGGCCTGCGCTCAGGCCATTGGCCTGCGCTCAGGCCATTGGCCTGCGCTCAGGCCATTGGCCTGCGCTCAGGCCATTGGCCTGCGCTCAGGCCATTGGCCTGCGCTCAGGCCATTGGCCTGCGCTCAGGCCATTGGCCTGCGCTCAGGCCATTGGCCTGCGCTCAGGCCATTGGCCTGCGCTCAGGCCATTGGCCTGCGCTCAGGCCACCCAATTTCTCTCTCTCTTTTCCCTCTGGATTTGACTTTTCTTCTCCTCCTCTCCCCCCCCCCCACCTAATCTCATTTTTTTTTGTTTGTTTTCTTTATTTCCTTTACCACTCTTTCCTTCTTTCACTCTCTTCCAGATTGTGCAAAGTTTCCTCTTTCCTTCCAGCTCCTTTTGTCTCATGCTTTTACAGTGGTCAGCCGAAAAGGAGGAGGAGGATTTCTATATGGTAAATGCTTCAAAGTGGGGACTTCATCTGTGGTATGTCACAAATGGGACCTGCAACCAAATGTTGCAGTGTGTTCTGCTGCTTCTGTTTAGAGTTCCAGCCAGCTCTTCCCTCCAAGTGTATTACACAATCACGCACATACACACACACACACACACAGAGAGACACAGGGACGCCCCATTCCATAATGATAATTTTATTCTTTATACCCCACACAACTGACTGGGTTGCGCCAGCCACTCTGGCCGGCATCCATCATGTATAAAGACATAATAAAACCCTAGACGTGTTTTAAAAAAACCCCTTCACTGTACAGGATTGCCTTCAGACGGCTTGGGAGTCGGAGAACTCCATACCCCCCAACATTTCTCCATTGAAAATAGGGACACCCTGAGGAAAAGAGATTAACAGTAATTCTTCAAGTGGGTTTGGCTATGCGTGGGTTAATGGGTTAATTGGTGAGCTCTGAGGTGAAGGGGAGGGTCAGATGCCTTGTCAATCAAAGAATGCCTTGTCAACCAACCAGAGGCAGCTTTGCAAACCCAGCAGCCTTCTCAACCAACCAGAGGCCGTTTGTCAAAGAATGCCTCGTCAACCAACCAGAGGCAGCTTTGCAAACCCAGCAGCCTTGTCAACCAACCAGAGGCCGTTTGTCAATGCCAGCAGCCTTCTCAACCAATCAGAGGCAGATTTGTCACTCCCAGCAGTAGGTATAAAACCAGCAGGCCTGGCCTGCGCTCAGGCCATTGGCCTGCGCTCAGGCCATTGGCCTGCGCTCAGGCCATTGGCCTGCGCTCAGGCCATTGGCCTGCGCTCAGGCCATTGGCCTGCGCTCAGGCCATTGGCCTGCGCTCAGGCCATTGGCCTGCGCTCAGGCCATTGGCCTGCGCTCAGGCCATTGGCCTGCGCTCAGGCCATTGGCCTGCGCTCAGGCCATTGGCCTGCGCTCAGGCCATTGGCCTGCGCTCAGGCCATTGGCCTGCGCTCAGGCCATTGGCCTGCGCTCAGGCCATTGGCCTGCGCTCAGGCCATTGGCCTGCGCTCAGGCCATTGGCCTGCGCTCAGGCCATTGGCCTGCGCTCAGGCCATTGGCCTGCGCTCAGGCCATTGGCCTGCGCTCAGGCCATTGGCCTGCGCTCAGGCCACCCAATTTCTTTCTCTCTTTTCCCTCTGGATTTGACTTTTCTTCTCCTCCTCTCCCCCCCCCCCACCTAATCTCATTTTTTTTTGTTTGTTTTCTTTATTTCCTTTACCACTCTTTCCTTCTTTCACTCTCTTCCAGATTGTGCAAAGTTTCCTCTTTCCTTCCAGCTCCTTTTGTCTCATGCTTTTACAGTGGTCAGCCGAAAAGGAGGAGGAGGATTTCTATATGGTAAATGCTTCAAAGTGGGGACTTCATCTGTGGTATGTCACAAATGGGACCTGCAAGCAAATGTTGCAGTGTGTTCTGCTGCTTCTGTTTAGAGTTCCAGCCAGCTCTTCCCTCCAAGTGTATTACACAATCACGCACATACACACACACACACACACAGAGAGACACAGGGACGCCCCATTCCATAATGATAATTTTATTCTTTATACCCCACACAACTGACTGGGTTGCGCCAGCCACTCTGGCCGGCATCCATCATGTATAAAGACATAATAAAACCCTAGACGTGTTTTAAAAAAACCCCTTCACTGTACAGGATTGCCTTCAGACGGCTTGGGAGTCGGAGAACTCCATACCCCCCAACATTTCTCCATTGAAAATAGGGACACCCTGAGGAAAAGAGATTAACAGTAATTCTTCAAGTGGGTTTGGCTATGCGTGGGTTAATGGGTTAATTGGTGAGCTCTGAGGTGAAGGGGAGGGTCAGATGCCTTGTCAATCAAAGAATGCCTTGTCAACCAACCAGAGGCAGCTTTGCAAACCCAGCAGCCTTCTCAACCAACCAGAGGCCGTTTGTCAAAGAATGCCTCGTCAACCAACCAGAGGCAGCTTTGCAAACCCAGCAGCCTTGTCAACCAACCAGAGGCCGTTTGTCAATGCCAGCAGCCTTCTCAACCAATCAGAGGCAGATTTGTCACTCCCAGCAGTAGGTATAAAACCAGCAGGCCTGGCCTGCGCTCAGGCCATTGGCCTGCGCTCAGGCCATTGGCCTGCGCTCAGGCCATTGGCCTGCGCTCAGGCCATTGGCCTGCGCTCAGGCCATTGGCCTGCGCTCAGGCCATTGGCCTGCGCTCAGGCCATTGGCCTGCGCTCAGGCCATTGGCCTGCGCTCAGGCCATTGGCCTGCGCTCAGGCCATTGGCCTGCGCTCAGGCCATTGGCCTGCGCTCAGGCCATTGGCCTGCGCTCAGGCCATTGGCCTGCGCTCAGGCCATTGGCCTGCGCTCAGGCCATTGGCCTGCGCTCAGGCCATTGGCCTGCGCTCAGGCCATTGGCCTGCGCTCAGGCCATTGGCCTGCGCTCAGGCCACCCAATTTCTCTCTCTCTTTTCCCTCTGGATTTGACTTTTCTTCTCCTCCTCTCCCCCCCCCCACCTAATCTCATTTTTTTTTGTTTGTTTTCTTTATTTCCTTTACCACTCTTTCCTTCTTTCACTCTCTTCCAGATTGTGCAAAGTTTCCTCTTTCCTTCCAGCTCCTTTTGTCTCATGCTTTTACAGTGGTCAGCCGAAAAGGAGGAGGAGGATTTCTATATGGTAAATGCTTCAAAGTGGGGACTTCATCTGTGGTATGTCACAAATGGGACCTGCAACCAAATGTTGCAGTGTGTTCTGCTGCTTCTGTTTAGAGTTCCAGCCAGCTCTTCCCTCCAAGTGTATTACACAATCACGCACATACACACACACACACACACAGAGAGACACAGGGACGCCCCATTCCATAATGATAATTTTATTCTTTATACCCCACACAACTGACTGGGTTGCGCCAGCCACTCTGGCCGGCATCCATCATGTATAAAGACATAATAAAACCCTAGACGTGTTTTAAAAAAACCCCTTCACTGTACAGGATTGCCTTCAGACGGCTTGGGAGTCGGAGAACTCCATACCCCCCAACATTTCTCCATTGAAAATAGGGACACCCTGAGGAAAAGAGATTAACAGTAATTCTTCAAGTGGGTTTGGCTATGCGTGGGTTAATGGGTTAATTGGTGAGCTCTGAGGTGAAGGGGAGGGTCAGATGCCTTGTCAATCAAAGAATGCCTTGTCAACCAACCAGAGGCAGCTTTGCAAACCCAGCAGCCTTCTCAACCAACCAGAGGCCGTTTGTCAAAGAATGCCTCGTCAACCAACCAGAGGCAGCTTTGCAAACCCAGCAGCCTTGTCAACCAACCAGAGGCCGTTTGTCAATGCCAGCAGCCTTCTCAACCAATCAGAGGCAGATTTGTCACTCCCAGCAGTAGGTATAAAACCAGCAGGCCATTGGCCTGCGCTCAGGCCATTGGCCTGCGCTCAGGCCACCCAATTTCTCTCTCTCTTTTCCCTCTGGATTTGACTTTTCTTCTCCTCCTCTCCCCCCCCCCACCTAATCTCATTTTTTTTTGTTTGTTTTCTTTATTTCCTTTACCACTCTTTCCTTCTTTCACTCTCTTCCAGATTGTGCAAAGTTTCCTCTTTCCTTCCAGCTCCTTTTGTCTCATGCTTTTACAGTGGTCAGCCGAAAAGGAGGAGGAGGATTTCTATATGGTAAATGCTTCAAAGTGGGGACTTCATCTGTGGTATGTCACAAATGGGACCTGCAACCAAATGTTGCAGTGTGTTCTGCTGCTTCTGTTTAGAGTTCCAGCCAGCTCTTCCCTCCAAGTGTATTACACAATCACGCACATACACACACACACACACACAGAGAGACACAGGGACGCCCCATTCCATAATGATAATTTTATTCTTTATACCCCACACAACTGACTGGGTTGCGCCAGCCACTCTGGCCGGCATCCATCATGTATAAAGACATAATAAAACCCTAGACGTGTTTTAAAAAAACCCCTTCACTGTACAGGATTGCCTTCAGACGGCTTGGGAGTCGGAGAACTCCATACCCCCCAACATTTCTCCATTGAAAATAGGGACACCCTGAGGAAAAGAGATTAACAGTAATTCTTCAAGTGGGTTTGGCTATGCGTGGGTTAATGGGTTAATTGGTGAGCTCTGAGGTGAAGGGGAGGGTCAGATGCCTTGTCAATCAAAGAATGCCTTGTCAACCAACCAGAGGCAGCTTTGCAAACCCAGCAGCCTTCTCAACCAACCAGAGGCCGTTTGTCAAAGAATGCCTCGTCAACCAACCAGAGGCAGCTTTGCAAACCCAGCAGCCTTGTCAACCAACCAGAGGCCGTTTGTCAATGCCAGCAGCCTTCTCAACCAATCAGAGGCAGATTTGTCACTCCCAGCAGTAGGTATAAAACCAGCAGGCCATTGGCCTGCGCTCAGGCCACCCAATTTCTTTCTCTCTTTTCCCTCTGGATTTGACTTTTCTTCTCCTCCTCTCCCCCCCCCACCTAATCTCATTTTTTTTTGTTTGTTTTCTTTATTTCCTTTACCACTCTTTCCTTCTTTCACTCTCTTCCAGATTGTGCAAAGTTTCCTCTTTCCTTCCAGCTCCTTTTGTCTCATGCTTTTACAGTGGTCAGCCGAAAAGGAGGAGGAGGATTTCTATATGGTAAATGCTTCAAAGTGGGGACTTCATCTGTGGTATGTCACAAATGGGACCTGCAACCAAATGTTGCAGTGTGTTCTGCTGCTTCTGTTTAGAGTTCCAGCCAGCTCTTCCCTCCAAGTGTATTACACAATCACGCACATACACACACACACACACACAGAGAGACACAGGGACGCCCCATTCCATAATGATAATTTTATTCTTTATACCCCACACAACTGACTGGGTTGCGCCAGCCACTCTGGCCGGCATCCATCATGTATAAAGACATAATAAAACCCTAGACGTGTTTTAAAAAAACCCCTTCACTGTACAGGATTGCCTTCAGACGGCTTGGGAGTCGGAGAACTCCATACCCCCCAACATTTCTCCATTGAAAATAGGGACACCCTGAGGAAAAGAGATTAACAGTAATTCTTCAAGTGGGTTTGGCTATGCGTGGGTTAATGGGTTAATTGGTGAGCTCTGAGGTGAAGGGGAGGGTCAGATGCCTTGTCAATCAAAGAATGCCTTGTCAACCAACCAGAGGCAGCTTTGCAAACCCAGCAGCCTTCTCAACCAACCAGAGGCCGTTTGTCAAAGAATGCCTCGTCAACCAACCAGAGGCAGCTTTGCAAACCCAGCAGCCTTGTCAACCAACCAGAGGCCGTTTGTCAATGCCAGCAGCCTTCTCAACCAATCAGAGGCAGATTTGTCACTCCCAGCAGTAGGTATAAAACCAGCAGGCCATTGGCCTGCGCTCAGGCCACCCAATTTCTTTCTCTCTTTTCCCTCTGGATTTGACTTTTCTTCTCCTCCTCTCCCCCCCCCCACCTAATCTCATTTTTTTTTGTTTGTTTTCTTTATTTCCTTTACCACTCTTTCCTTCTTTCACTCTCTTCCAGATTGTGCAAAGTTTCCTCTTTCCTTCCAGCTCCTTTTGTCTCATGCTTTTACAGTGGTCAGCCGAAAAGGAGGAGGAGGATTTCTATATGGTAAATGCTTCAAAGTGGGGACTTCATCTGTGGTATGTCACAAATGGGACCTGCAAGCAAATGTTGCAGTGTGTTCTGCTGCTTCTGTTTAGAGTTCCAGCCAGCTCTTCCCTCCAAGTGTATTACACAATCACGCACATACACACACACACACACACAGAGAGACACAGGGACGCCCCATTCCATAATGATAATTTTATTCTTTATACCCCACACAACTGACTGGGTTGCGCCAGCCACTCTGGCCGGCATCCATCATGTATAAAGACATAATAAAACCCTAGACGTGTTTTAAAAAAACCCCTTCACTGTACAGGATTGCCTTCAGACGGCTTGGGAGTCGGAGAACTCCATACCCCCCAACATTTCTCCATTGAAAATAGGGACACCCTGAGGAAAAGAGATTAACAGTAATTCTTCAAGTGGGTTTGGCTATGCGTGGGTTAATGGGTTAATTGGTGAGCTCTGAGGTGAAGGGGAGGGTCAGATGCCTTGTCAATCAAAGAATGCCTTGTCAACCAACCAGAGGCAGCTTTGCAAACCCAGCAGCCTTCTCAACCAACCAGAGGCCGTTTGTCAAAGAATGCCTCGTCAACCAACCAGAGGCAGCTTTGCAAACCCAGCAGCCTTGTCAACCAACCAGAGGCCGTTTGTCAATGCCAGCAGCCTTCTCAACCAATCAGAGGCAGATTTGTCACTCCCAGCAGTAGGTATAAAACCAGCAGGCCTGGCCTGCGCTCAGGCCATTGGCCTGCGCTCAGGCCATTGGCCTGCGCTCAGGCCATTGGCCTGCGCTCAGGCCATTGGCCTGCGCTCAGGCCATTGGCCTGCGCTCAGGCCATTGGCCTGCGCTCAGGCCATTGGCCTGCGCTCAGGCCATTGGCCTGCGCTCAGGCCATTGGCCTGCGCTCAGGCCATTGGCCTGCGCTCAGGCCATTGGCCTGCGCTCAGGCCATTGGCCTGCGCTCAGGCCATTGGCCTGCGCTCAGGCCACCCAATTTCTCTCTCTCTTTTCCCTCTGGATTTGACTTTTCTTCTCCTCCTCTCCCCCCCCCCCACCTAATCTCATTTTTTTTTGTTTGTTTTCTTTATTTCCTTTACCACTCTTTCCTTCTTTCACTCTCTTCCAGATTGTGCAAAGTTTCCTCTTTCCTTCCAGCTCCTTTTGTCTCATGCTTTTACAGTGGTCAGCCGAAAAGGAGGAGGAGGATTTCTATATGGTAAATGCTTCAAAGTGGGGACTTCATCTGTGGTATGTCACAAATGGGACCTGCAACCAAATGTTGCAGTGTGTTCTGCTGCTTCTGTTTAGAGTTCCAGCCAGCTCTTCCCTCCAAGTGTATTACACAATCACGCACATACACACACACACACACACAGAGAGACACAGGGACGCCCCATTCCATAATGATAATTTTATTCTTTATACCCCACACAACTGACTGGGTTGCGCCAGCCACTCTGGCCGGCATCCATCATGTATAAAGACATAATAAAACCCTAGACGTGTTTTAAAAAAACCCCTTCACTGTACAGGATTGCCTTCAGACGGCTTGGGAGTCGGAGAACTCCATACCCCCCAACATTTCTCCATTGAAAATAGGGACACCCTGAGGAAAAGAGATTAACAGTAATTCTTCAAGTGGGTTTGGCTATGCGTGGGTTAATGGGTTAATTGGTGAGCTCTGAGGTGAAGGGGAGGGTCAGATGCCTTGTCAATCAAAGAATGCCTTGTCAACCAACCAGAGGCAGCTTTGCAAACCCAGCAGCCTTCTCAACCAACCAGAGGCCGTTTGTCAAAGAATGCCTCGTCAACCAACCAGAGGCAGCTTTGCAAACCCAGCAGCCTTGTCAACCAACCAGAGGCCGTTTGTCAATGCCAGCAGCCTTCTCAACCAATCAGAGGCAGATTTGTCACTCCCAGCAGTAGGTATAAAACCAGCAGGCCATTGGCCTGCGCTCAGGCCACCCAATTTCTCTCTCTCTTTTCCCTCTGGATTTGACTTTTCTTCTCCTCCTCTCCCCCCCCCCCACCTAATCTCTTTTTTTTTTGTTTGTTTTCTTTATTTCCTTTACCACTCTTTCCTTCTTTCACTCTCTTCCAGATTGTGCAAAGTTTCCTCTTTCCTTCCAGCTCCTTTTGTCTCATGCTTTTACAGTGGTCAGCCGAAAAGGAGGAGGAGGATTTCTATATGGTAAATGCTTCAAAGTGGGGACTTCATCTGTGGTATGTCACAAATGGGACCTGCAACCAAATGTTGCAGTGTGTTCTGCTGCTTCTGTTTAGAGTTCCAGCCAGCTCTTCCCTCCAAGTGTATTACACAATCACGCACATACACACACACACACACACAGAGAGACACAGGGACGCCCCATTCCATAATGATAATTTTATTCTTTATACCCCACACAACTGACTGGGTTGCGCCAGCCACTCTGGCCGGCATCCATCATGTATAAAGACATAATAAAACCCTAGACGTGTTTTAAAAAAACCCCTTCACTGTACAGGATTGCCTTCAGACGGCTTGGGAGTCGGAGAACTCCATACCCCCCAACATTTCTCCATTGAAAATAGGGACACCCTGAGGAAAAGAGATTAACAGTAATTCTTCAAGTGGGTTTGGCTATGCGTGGGTTAATGGGTTAATTGGTGAGCTCTGAGGTGAAGGGGAGGGTCAGATGCCTTGTCAATCAAAGAATGCCTTGTCAACCAACCAGAGGCAGCTTTGCAAACCCAGCAGCCTTCTCAACCAACCAGAGGCCGTTTGTCAAAGAATGCCTCGTCAACCAACCAGAGGCAGCTTTGCAAACCCAGCAGCCTTGTCAACCAACCAGAGGCCGTTTGTCAATGCCAGCAGCCTTCTCAACCAATCAGAGGCAGATTTGTCACTCCCAGCAGTAGGTATAAAACCAGCAGGCCATTGGCCTGCGCTCAGGCCATTGGCCTGCGCTCAGGCCACCCAATTTCTTTCTCTCTTTTCCCTCTGGATTTGACTTTTCTTCTCCTCCTCTCCCCCCCCCACCTAATCTCATTTTTTTTTGTTTGTTTTCTTTATTTCCTTTACCACTCTTTCCTTCTTTCACTCTCTTCCAGATTGTGCAAAGTTTCCTCTTTCCTTCCAGCTCCTTTTGTCTCATGCTTTTACAGTGGTCAGCCGAAAAGGAGGAGGAGGATTTCTATATGGTAAATGCTTCAAAGTGGGGACTTCATCTGTGGTATGTCACAAATGGGACCTGCAACCAAATGTTGCAGTGTGTTCTGCTG
This sequence comes from Podarcis liolepis, assembly GCF_965112155.1. Classification (NCBI taxonomy): domain Eukaryota; kingdom Metazoa; phylum Chordata; class Lepidosauria; order Squamata; family Lacertidae; genus Podarcis; species Podarcis liolepis. Next base: position 70,607 of record NW_028148738.1, on the reverse strand, counting down.
CTTCTGTTTAGAGTTCCAGCCAGCTCTTCCCTCCAAGTGTATTACACAATCACGCACATACACACACACACACACACAGAGAGACACAGGGACGCCCCATTCCATAATGATAATTTTATTCTTTATACCCCACACAACTGACTGGGTTGCGCCAGCCACTCTGGCCGGCATCCATCATGTATAAAGACATAATAAAACCCTAGACGTGTTTTAAAAAAACCCCTTCACTGTACAGGATTGCCTTCAGACGGCTTGGGAGTCGGAGAACTCCATACCCCCCAACATTTCTCCATTGAAAATAGGGACACCCTGAGGAAAAGAGATTAACAGTAATTCTTCAAGTGGGTTTGGCTATGCGTGGGTTAATGGGTTAATTGGTGAGCTCTGAGGTGAAGGGGAGGGTCAGATGCCTTGTCAATCAAAGAATGCCTTGTCAACCAACCAGAGGCAGCTTTGCAAACCCAGCAGCCTTCTCAACCAACCAGAGGCCGTTTGTCAAAGAATGCCTCGTCAACCAACCAGAGGCAGCTTTGCAAACCCAGCAGCCTTGTCAACCAACCAGAGGCCGTTTGTCAATGCCAGCAGCCTTCTCAACCAATCAGAGGCAGATTTGTCACTCCCAGCAGTAGGTATAAAACCAGCAGGCCATTGGCCTGCGCTCAGGCCACCCAATTTCTTTCTCTCTTTTCCCTCTGGATTTGACTTTTCTTCTCCTCCTCTCCCCCCCCCCACCTAATCTCATTTTTTTTTGTTTGTTTTCTTTATTTCCTTTACCACTCTTTCCTTCTTTCACTCTCTTCCAGATTGTGCAAAGTTTCCTCTTTCCTTCCAGCTCCTTTTGTCTCATGCTTTTACAGTGGTCAGCCGAAAAGGAGGAGGAGGATTTCTATATGGTAAATGCTTCAAAGTGGGGACTTCATCTGTGGTATGTCACAAATGGGACCTGCAAGCAAATGTTGCAGTGTGTTCTGCTGCTTCTGTTTAGAGTTCCAGCCAGCTCTTCCCTCCAAGTGTATTACACAATCACGCACATACACACACACACACACACAGAGAGACACAGGGACGCCCCATTCCATAATGATAATTTTATTCTTTATACCCCACACAACTGACTGGGTTGCGCCAGCCACTCTGGCCGGCATCCATCATGTATAAAGACATAATAAAACCCTAGACGTGTTTTAAAAAAACCCCTTCACTGTACAGGATTGCCTTCAGACGGCTTGGGAGTCGGAGAACTCCATACCCCCCAACATTTCTCCATTGAAAATAGGGACACCCTGAGGAAAAGAGATTAACAGTAATTCTTCAAGTGGGTTTGGCTATGCGTGGGTTAATGGGTTAATTGGTGAGCTCTGAGGTGAAGGGGAGGGTCAGATGCCTTGTCAATCAAAGAATGCCTTGTCAACCAACCAGAGGCAGCTTTGCAAACCCAGCAGCCTTCTCAACCAACCAGAGGCCGTTTGTCAAAGAATGCCTCGTCAACCAACCAGAGGCAGCTTTGCAAACCCAGCAGCCTTGTCAACCAACCAGAGGCCGTTTGTCAATGCCAGCAGCCTTCTCAACCAATCAGAGGCAGATTTGTCACTCCCAGCAGTAGGTATAAAACCAGCAGGCCTGGCCTGCGCTCAGGCCATTGGCCTGCGCTCAGGCCATTGGCCTGCGCTCAGGCCATTGGCCTGCGCTCAGGCCATTGGCCTGCGCTCAGGCCATTGGCCTGCGCTCAGGCCATTGGCCTGCGCTCAGGCCATTGGCCTGCGCTCAGGCCATTGGCCTGCGCTCAGGCCATTGGCCTGCGCTCAGGCCATTGGCCTGCGCTCAGGCCATTGGCCTGCGCTCAGGCCATTGGCCTGCGCTCAGGCCATTGGCCTGCGCTCAGGCCATTGGCCTGCGCTCAGGCCATTGGCCTGCGCTCAGGCCATTGGCCTGCGCTCAGGCCACCCAATTTCTCTCTCTCTTTTCCCTCTGGATTTGACTTTTCTTCTCCTCCTCTCCCCCCCCCCCACCTAATCTCATTTTTTTTTGTTTGTTTTCTTTATTTCCTTTACCACTCTTTCCTTCTTTCACTCTCTTCCAGATTGTGCAAAGTTTCCTCTTTCCTTCCAGCTCCTTTTGTCTCATGCTTTTACAGTGGTCAGCCGAAAAGGAGGAGGAGGATTTCTATATGGTAAATGCTTCAAAGTGGGGACTTCATCTGTGGTATGTCACAAATGGGACCTGCAACCAAATGTTGCAGTGTGTTCTGCTGCTTCTGTTTAGAGTTCCAGCCAGCTCTTCCCTCCAAGTGTATTACACAATCACGCACATACACACACACACACACACAGAGAGACACAGGGACGCCCCATTCCATAATGATAATTTTATTCTTTATACCCCACACAACTGACTGGGTTGCGCCAGCCACTCTGGCCGGCATCCATCATGTATAAAGACATAATAAAACCCTAGACGTGTTTTAAAAAAACCCCTTCACTGTACAGGATTGCCTTCAGACGGCTTGGGAGTCGGAGAACTCCATACCCCCCAACATTTCTCCATTGAAAATAGGGACACCCTGAGGAAAAGAGATTAACAGTAATTCTTCAAGTGGGTTTGGCTATGCGTGGGTTAATGGGTTAATTGGTGAGCTCTGAGGTGAAGGGGAGGGTCAGATGCCTTGTCAATCAAAGAATGCCTTGTCAACCAACCAGAGGCAGCTTTGCAAACCCAGCAGCCTTCTCAACCAACCAGAGGCCGTTTGTCAAAGAATGCCTCGTCAACCAACCAGAGGCAGCTTTGCAAACCCAGCAGCCTTGTCAACCAACCAGAGGCCGTTTGTCAATGCCAGCAGCCTTCTCAACCAATCAGAGGCAGATTTGTCACTCCCAGCAGTAGGTATAAAACCAGCAGGCCTGGCCTGCGCTCAGGCCATTGGCCTGCGCTCAGGCCATTGGCCTGCGCTCAGGCCATTGGCCTGCGCTCAGGCCATTGGCCTGCGCTCAGGCCATTGGCCTGCGCTCAGGCCATTGGCCTGCGCTCAGGCCATTGGCCTGCGCTCAGGCCATTGGCCTGCGCTCAGGCCATTGGCCTGCGCTCAGGCCATTGGCCTGCGCTCAGGCCATTGGCCTGCGCTCAGGCCATTGGCCTGCGCTCAGGCCATTGGCCTGCGCTCAGGCCATTGGCCTGCGCTCAGGCCATTGGCCTGCGCTCAGGCCATTGGCCTGCGCTCAGGCCATTGGCCTGCGCTCAGGCCACCCAATTTCTCTCTCTCTTTTCCCTCTGGATTTGACTTTTCTTCTCCTCCTCTCCCCCCCCCCACCTAATCTCATTTTTTTTTGTTTGTTTTCTTTATTTCCTTTACCACTCTTTCCTTCTTTCACTCTCTTCCAGATTGTGCAAAGTTTCCTCTTTCCTTCCAGCTCCTTTTGTCTCATGCTTTTACAGTGGTCAGCCGAAAAGGAGGAGGAGGATTTCTATATGGTAAATGCTTCAAAGTGGGGACTTCATCTGTGGTATGTCACAAATGGGACCTGCAACCAAATGTTGCAGTGTGTTCTGCTGCTTCTGTTTAGAGTTCCAGCCAGCTCTTCCCTCCAAGTGTATTACACAATCACGCACATACACACACACACACACACAGAGAGACACAGGGACGCCCCATTCCATAATGATAATTTTATTCTTTATACCCCACACAACTGACTGGGTTGCGCCAGCCACTCTGGCCGGCATCCATCATGTATAAAGACATAATAAAACCCTAGACGTGTTTTAAAAAAACCCCTTCACTGTACAGGATTGCCTTCAGACGGCTTGGGAGTCGGAGAACTCCATACCCCCCAACATTTCTCCATTGAAAATAGGGACACCCTGAGGAAAAGAGATTAACAGTAATTCTTCAAGTGGGTTTGGCTATGCGTGGGTTAATGGGTTAATTGGTGAGCTCTGAGGTGAAGGGGAGGGTCAGATGCCTTGTCAATCAAAGAATGCCTTGTCAACCAACCAGAGGCAGCTTTGCAAACCCAGCAGCCTTCTCAACCAACCAGAGGCCGTTTGTCAAAGAATGCCTCGTCAACCAACCAGAGGCAGCTTTGCAAACCCAGCAGCCTTGTCAACCAACCAGAGGCCGTTTGTCAATGCCAGCAGCCTTCTCAACCAATCAGAGGCAGATTTGTCACTCCCAGCAGTAGGTATAAAACCAGCAGGCCATTGGCCTGCGCTCAGGCCATTGGCCTGCGCTCAGGCCACCCAATTTCTCTCTCTCTTTTCCCTCTGGATTTGACTTTTCTTCTCCTCCTCTCCCCCCCCCCACCTAATCTCATTTTTTTTTGTTTGTTTTCTTTATTTCCTTTACCACTCTTTCCTTCTTTCACTCTCTTCCAGATTGTGCAAAGTTTCCTCTTTCCTTCCAGCTCCTTTTGTCTCATGCTTTTACAGTGGTCAGCCGAAAAGGAGGAGGAGGATTTCTATATGGTAAATGCTTCAAAGTGGGGACTTCATCTGTGGTATGTCACAAATGGGACCTGCAACCAAATGTTGCAGTGTGTTCTGCTGCTTCTGTTTAGAGTTCCAGCCAGCTCTTCCCTCCAAGTGTATTACACAATCACGCACATACACACACACACACACACAGAGAGACACAGGGACGCCCCATTCCATAATGATAATTTTATTCTTTATACCCCACACAACTGACTGGGTTGCGCCAGCCACTCTGGCCGGCATCCATCATGTATAAAGACATAATAAAACCCTAGACGTGTTTTAAAAAAACCCCTTCACTGTACAGGATTGCCTTCAGACGGCTTGGGAGTCGGAGAACTCCATACCCCCCAACATTTCTCCATTGAAAATAGGGACACCCTGAGGAAAAGAGATTAACAGTAATTCTTCAAGTGGGTTTGGCTATGCGTGGGTTAATGGGTTAATTGGTGAGCTCTGAGGTGAAGGGGAGGGTCAGATGCCTTGTCAATCAAAGAATGCCTTGTCAACCAACCAGAGGCAGCTTTGCAAACCCAGCAGCCTTCTCAACCAACCAGAGGCCGTTTGTCAAAGAATGCCTCGTCAACCAACCAGAGGCAGCTTTGCAAACCCAGCAGCCTTGTCAACCAACCAGAGGCCGTTTGTCAATGCCAGCAGCCTTCTCAACCAATCAGAGGCAGATTTGTCACTCCCAGCAGTAGGTATAAAACCAGCAGGCCATTGGCCTGCGCTCAGGCCACCCAATTTCTTTCTCTCTTTTCCCTCTGGATTTGACTTTTCTTCTCCTCCTCTCCCCCCCCCACCTAATCTCATTTTTTTTTGTTTGTTTTCTTTATTTCCTTTACCACTCTTTCCTTCTTTCACTCTCTTCCAGATTGTGCAAAGTTTCCTCTTTCCTTCCAGCTCCTTTTGTCTCATGCTTTTACAGTGGTCAGCCGAAAAGGAGGAGGAGGATTTCTATATGGTAAATGCTTCAAAGTGGGGACTTCATCTGTGGTATGTCACAAATGGGACCTGCAACCAAATGTTGCAGTGTGTTCTGCTGCTTCTGTTTAGAGTTCCAGCCAGCTCTTCCCTCCAAGTGTATTACACAATCACGCACATACACACACACACACACACAGAGAGACACAGGGACGCCCCATTCCATAATGATAATTTTATTCTTTATACCCCACACAACTGACTGGGTTGCGCCAGCCACTCTGGCCGGCATCCATCATGTATAAAGACATAATAAAACCCTAGACGTGTTTTAAAAAAACCCCTTCACTGTACAGGATTGCCTTCAGACGGCTTGGGAGTCGGAGAACTCCATACCCCCCAACATTTCTCCATTGAAAATAGGGACACCCTGAGGAAAAGAGATTAACAGTAATTCTTCAAGTGGGTTTGGCTATGCGTGGGTTAATGGGTTAATTGGTGAGCTCTGAGGTGAAGGGGAGGGTCAGATGCCTTGTCAATCAAAGAATGCCTTGTCAACCAACCAGAGGCAGCTTTGCAAACCCAGCAGCCTTCTCAACCAACCAGAGGCCGTTTGTCAAAGAATGCCTCGTCAACCAACCAGAGGCAGCTTTGCAAACCCAGCAGCCTTGTCAACCAACCAGAGGCCGTTTGTCAATGCCAGCAGCCTTCTCAACCAATCAGAGGCAGATTTGTCACTCCCAGCAGTAGGTATAAAACCAGCAGGCCATTGGCCTGCGCTCAGGCCACCCAATTTCTTTCTCTCTTTTCCCTCTGGATTTGACTTTTCTTCTCCTCCTCTCCCCCCCCCCACCTAATCTCATTTTTTTTTGTTTGTTTTCTTTATTTCCTTTACCACTCTTTCCTTCTTTCACTCTCTTCCAGATTGTGCAAAGTTTCCTCTTTCCTTCCAGCTCCTTTTGTCTCATGCTTTTACAGTGGTCAGCCGAAAAGGAGGAGGAGGATTTCTATATGGTAAATGCTTCAAAGTGGGGACTTCATCTGTGGTATGTCACAAATGGGACCTGCAAGCAAATGTTGCAGTGTGTTCTGCTGCTTCTGTTTAGAGTTCCAGCCAGCTCTTCCCTCCAAGTGTATTACACAATCACGCACATACACACACACACACACACAGAGAGACACAGGGACGCCCCATTCCATAATGATAATTTTATTCTTTATACCCCACACAACTGACTGGGTTGCGCCAGCCACTCTGGCCGGCATCCATCATGTATAAAGACATAATAAAACCCTAGACGTGTTTTAAAAAAACCCCTTCACTGTACAGGATTGCCTTCAGACGGCTTGGGAGTCGGAGAACTCCATACCCCCCAACATTTCTCCATTGAAAATAGGGACACCCTGAGGAAAAGAGATTAACAGTAATTCTTCAAGTGGGTTTGGCTATGCGTGGGTTAATGGGTTAATTGGTGAGCTCTGAGGTGAAGGGGAGGGTCAGATGCCTTGTCAATCAAAGAATGCCTTGTCAACCAACCAGAGGCAGCTTTGCAAACCCAGCAGCCTTCTCAACCAACCAGAGGCCGTTTGTCAAAGAATGCCTCGTCAACCAACCAGAGGCAGCTTTGCAAACCCAGCAGCCTTGTCAACCAACCAGAGGCCGTTTGTCAATGCCAGCAGCCTTCTCAACCAATCAGAGGCAGATTTGTCACTCCCAGCAGTAGGTATAAAACCAGCAGGCCTGGCCTGCGCTCAGGCCATTGGCCTGCGCTCAGGCCATTGGCCTGCGCTCAGGCCATTGGCCTGCGCTCAGGCCATTGGCCTGCGCTCAGGCCATTGGCCTGCGCTCAGGCCATTGGCCTGCGCTCAGGCCATTGGCCTGCGCTCAGGCCATTGGCCTGCGCTCAGGCCATTGGCCTGCGCTCAGGCCATTGGCCTGCGCTCAGGCCATTGGCCTGCGCTCAGGCCATTGGCCTGCGCTCAGGCCATTGGCCTGCGCTCAGGCCATTGGCCTGCGCTCAGGCCATTGGCCTGCGCTCAGGCCACCCAATTTCTCTCTCTCTTTTCCCTCTGGATTTGACTTTTCTTCTCCTCCTCTCCCCCCCCCCCACCTAATCTCATTTTTTTTTGTTTGTTTTCTTTATTTCCTTTACCACTCTTTCCTTCTTTCACTCTCTTCCAGATTGTGCAAAGTTTCCTCTTTCCTTCCAGCTCCTTTTGTCTCATGCTTTTACAGTGGTCAGCCGAAAAGGAGGAGGAGGATTTCTATATGGTAAATGCTTCAAAGTGGGGACTTCATCTGTGGTATGTCACAAATGGGACCTGCAACCAAATGTTGCAGTGTGTTCTGCTGCTTCTGTTTAGAGTTCCAGCCAGCTCTTCCCTCCAAGTGTATTACACAATCACGCACATACACACACACACACACACAGAGAGACACAGGGACGCCCCATTCCATAATGATAATTTTATTCTTTATACCCCACACAACTGACTGGGTTGCGCCAGCCACTCTGGCCGGCATCCATCATGTATAAAGACATAATAAAACCCTAGACGTGTTTTAAAAAAACCCCTTCACTGTACAGGATTGCCTTCAGACGGCTTGGGAGTCGGAGAACTCCATACCCCCCAACATTTCTCCATTGAAAATAGGGACACCCTGAGGAAAAGAGATTAACAGTAATTCTTCAAGTGGGTTTGGCTATGCGTGGGTTAATGGGTTAATTGGTGAGCTCTGAGGTGAAGGGGAGGGTCAGATGCCTTGTCAATCAAAGAATGCCTTGTCAACCAACCAGAGGCAGCTTTGCAAACCCAGCAGCCTTCTCAACCAACCAGAGGCCGTTTGTCAAAGAATGCCTCGTCAACCAACCAGAGGCAGCTTTGCAAACCCAGCAGCCTTGTCAACCAACCAGAGGCCGTTTGTCAATGCCAGCAGCCTTCTCAACCAATCAGAGGCAGATTTGTCACTCCCAGCAGTAGGTATAAAACCAGCAGGCCTGGCCTGCGCTCAGGCCATTGGCCTGCGCTCAGGCCATTGGCCTGCGCTCAGGCCATTGGCCTGCGCTCAGGCCATTGGCCTGCGCTCAGGCCATTGGCCTGCGCTCAGGCCATTGGCCTGCGCTCAGGCCATTGGCCTGCGCTCAGGCCATTGGCCTGCGCTCAGGCCATTGGCCTGCGCTCAGGCCATTGGCCTGCGCTCAGGCCATTGGCCTGCGCTCAGGCCATTGGCCTGCGCTCAGGCCACCCAATTTCTTTCTCTCTTTTCCCTCTGGATTTGACTTTTCTTCTCCTCCTCTCCCCCCCCCACCTAATCTCATTTTTTTTTGTTTGTTTTCTTTATTTCCTTTACCACTCTTTCCTTCTTTCACTCTCTTCCAGATTGTGCAAAGTTTCCTCTTTCCTTCCAGCTCCTTTTGTCTCATGCTTTTACAGTGGTCAGCCGAAAAGGAGGAGGAGGATTTCTATATGGTAAATGCTTCAAAGTGGGGACTTCATCTGTGGTATGTCACAAATGGGACCTGCAACCAAATGTTGCAGTGTGTTCTGCTGCTTCTGTTTAGAGTTCCAGCCAGCTCTTCCCTCCAAGTGTATTACACAATCACGCACATACACACACACACACACACAGAGAGACACAGGGACGCCCCATTCCATAATGATAATTTTATTCTTTATACCCCACACAACTGACTGGGTTGCGCCAGCCACTCTGGCCGGCATCCATCATGTATAAAGACATAATAAAACCCTAGACGTGTTTTAAAAAAACCCCTTCACTGTACAGGATTGCCTTCAGACGGCTTGGGAGTCGGAGAACTCCATACCCCCCAACATTTCTCCATTGAAAATAGGGACACCCTGAGGAAAAGAGATTAACAGTAATTCTTCAAGTGGGTTTGGCTATGCGTGGGTTAATGGGTTAATTGGTGAGCTCTGAGGTGAAGGGGAGGGTCAGATGCCTTGTCAATCAAAGAATGCCTTGTCAACCAACCAGAGGCAGCTTTGCAAACCCAGCAGCCTTCTCAACCAACCAGAGGCCGTTTGTCAAAGAATGCCTCGTCAACCAACCAGAGGCAGCTTTGCAAACCCAGCAGCCTTGTCAACCAACCAGAGGCCGTTTGTCAATGCCAGCAGCCTTCTCAACCAATCAGAGGCAGATTTGTCACTCCCAGCAGTAGGTATAAAACCAGCAGGCCACCCAATTTCTCTCTCTCTTTTCCCTCTGGATTTGACTTTTCTTCTCCTCCTCTCCCCCCCCCCCCCACCTAATCTCATTTTTTTTTGTTTGTTTTCTTTATTTCCTTTACCACTCTTTCCTTCTTTCACTCTCTTCCAGATTGTGCAAAGTTTCCTCTTTCCTTCCAGCTCCTTTTGTCTCATGCTTTTACAGTGGTCAGCCGAAAAGGAGGAGGAGGATTTCTATATGGTAAATGCTTCAAAGTGGGGACTTCATCTGTGGTATGTCACAAATGGGACCTGCAACCAAATGTTGCAGTGTGTTCTGCTGCTTCTGTTTAGAGTTCCAGCCAGCTCTTCCCTCCAAGTGTATTACACAATCACGCACATACACACACACACACACAGAGAGAGACACAGGGACGCCCCATTCCATAATGATAATTTTATTCTTTATACCCCACACAACTGACTGGGTTGCGCCAGCCACTCTGGCCGGCATCCATCATGTATAAAGACATAATAAAACCCTAGACGTGTTTTAAAAAAACCCCTTCACTGTACAGGATTGCCTTCAGACGGCTTGGGAGTCGGAGAACTCCATACCCCCCAACATTTCTCCATTGAAAATAGGGACACCCTGAGGAAAAGAGATTAACAGTAATTCTTCAAGTGGGTTTGGCTATGCGTGGGTTAATGGGTTAATTGGTGAGCTCTGAGGTGAAGGGGAGGGTCAGATGCCTTGTCAATCAAAGAATGCCTTGTCAACCAACCAGAGGCAGCTTTGCAAACCCAGCAGCCTTCTCAACCAACCAGAGGCCGTTTGTCAAAGAATGCCTCGTCAACCAACCAGAGGCAGCTTTGCAAACCCAGCAGCCTTGTCAACCAACCAGAGGCCGTTTGTCAATGCCAGCAGCCTTCTCACCCAATCAGAGGCAGATTTGTCACTCCCAGCAGTAGGTATAAAACCAGCAGGCCTGGCCTGCGCTCAGGCCATTGGCCTGCGCTCAGGCCATTGGCCTGCGCTCAGGCCATTGGCCTGCGCTCAGGCCATTGGCCTGCGCTCAGGCCATTGGCCTGCGCTCAGGCCATTGGCCTGCGCTCAGGCCATTGGCCTGCGCTCAGGCCATTGGCCTGCGCTCAGGCCATTGGCCTGCGCTCAGGCCATTGGCCTGCGCTCAGGCCATTGGCCTGCGCTCAGGCCATTGGCCTGCGCTCAGGCCATTGGCCTGCGCTCAGGCCATTGGCCTGCGCTCAGGCCATTGGCCTGCGCTCAGGCCATTGGCCTGCGCTCAGGCCATTGGCCTGCGCTCAGGCCATTGGCCTGCGCTCAGGCCATTGGCCTGCGCTCAGGCCATTGGCCTGCGCTCAGGCCATTGGCCTGCGCTCAGGCCATTGGCCTGCGCTCAGGCCATTGGCCTGCGCTCAGGCCACCCAATTTCTCTCTCTCTTTTCCCTCTGGATTTGACTTTTCTTCTCCTCCTCTCCCCCCCCCCACCTAATCTCATTTTTTTTTGTTTGTTTTCTTTATTTCCTTTACCACTCTTTCCTTCTTTCACTCTCTTCCAGATTGTGCAAAGTTTCCTCTTTCCTTCCAGCTCCTTTTGTCTCATGCTTTTACAGTGGTCAGCCGAAAAGGAGGAGGAGGATTTCTATATGGTAAATGCTTCAAAGTGGGGACTTCATCTGTGGTATGTCACAAATGGGACCTGCAACCAAATGTTGCAGTGTGTTCTGCTGCTTCTGTTTAGAGTTCCAGCCAGCTCTTCCCTCCAAGTGTATTACACAATCACGCACATACACACACACACACACACAGAGAGACACAGGGACGCCCCATTCCATAATGATAATTTTATTCTTTATACCCCACACAACTGACTGGGTTGCGCCAGCCACTCTGGCCGGCATCCATCATGTATAAAGACATAATAAAACCCTAGACGTGTTTTAAAAAAACCCCTTCACTGTACAGGATTGCCTTCAGACGGCTTGGGAGTCGGAGAACTCCATACCCCCCAACATTTCTCCATTGAAAATAGGGACACCCTGAGGAAAAGAGATTAACAGTAATTCTTCAAGTGGGTTTGGCTATGCGTGGGTTAATGGGTTAATTGGTGAGCTCTGAGGTGAAGGGGAGGGTCAGATGCCTTGTCAATCAAAGAATGCCTTGTCAACCAACCAGAGGCAGCTTTGCAAACCCAGCAGCCTTCTCAACCAACCAGAGGCCGTTTGTCAAAGAATGCCTCGTCAACCAACCAGAGGCAGCTTTGCAAACCCAGCAGCCTTGTCAACCAACCAGAGGCCGTTTGTCAATGCCAGCAGCCTTCTCAACCAATCAGAGGCAGATTTGTCACTCCCAGCAGTAGGTATAAAACCAGCAGGCCACCCAATTTCTCTCTCTCTTTTCCCTCTGGATTTGACTTTTCTTCTCCTCCTCTCCCCCCCCCCCACCTAATCTCATTTTTTTTTGTTTGTTTTCTTTATTTCCTTTACCACTCTTTCCTTCTTTCACTCTCTTCCAGATTGTGCAAAGTTTCCTCTTTCCTTCCAGCTCCTTTTGTCTCATGCTTTTACAGTGGTCAGCCGAAAAGGAGGAGGAGGATTTCTATATGGTAAATGCTTCAAAGTGGGGACTTCATCTGTGGTATGTCACAAATGGGACCTGCAACCAAATGTTGCAGTGTGTTCTGCTGCTTCTGTTTAGAGTTCCAGCCAGCTCTTCCCTCCAAGTGTATTACACAATCACGCACATACACACACACACACACACAGAGAGACACAGGGACGCCCCATTCCATAATGATAATTTTATTCTTTATACCCCACACAACTGACTGGGTTGCGCCAGCCACTCTGGCCGGCATCCATCATGTATAAAGACATAATAAAACCCTAGACGTGTTTTAAAAAAACCCCTTCACTGTACAGGATTGCCTTCAGACGGCTTGGGAGTCGGAGAACTCCATACCCCCCAACATTTCTCCATTGAAAATAGGGACACCCTGAGGAAAAGAGATTAACAGTAATTCTTCAAGTGGGTTTGGCTATGCGTGGGTTAATGGGTTAATTGGTGAGCTCTGAGGTGAAGGGGAGGGTCAGATGCCTTGTCAATCAAAGAATGCCTTGTCAACCAACCAGAGGCAGCTTTGCAAACCCAGCAGCCTTCTCAACCAACCAGAGGCCGTTTGTCAAAGAATGCCTCGTCAACCAACCAGAGGCAGCTTTGCAAACCCAGCAGCCTTGTCAACCAACCAGAGGCCGTTTGTCAATGCCAGCAGCCTTCTCACCCAATCAGAGGCAGATTTGTCACTCCCAGCAGTAGGTATAAAACCAGCAGGCCTGGCCTGCGCTCAGGCCATTGGCCTGCGCTCAGGCCATTGGCCTGCGCTCAGGCCATTGGCCTGCGCTCAGGCCATTGGCCTGCGCTCAGGCCATTGGCCTGCGCTCAGGCCATTGGCCTGCGCTCAGGCCATTGGCCTGCGCTCAGGCCATTGGCCTGCGCTCAGGCCATTGGCCTGCGCTCAGGCCATTGGCCTGCGCTCAGGCCATTGGCCTGCGCTCAGGCCATTGGCCTGCGCTCAGGCCATTGGCCTGCGCTCAGGCCACCCAATTTCTCTCTCTCTTTTCCCTCTGGATTTGACTTTTCTTCTCCTCCTCTCCCCCCCCCCCACCTAATCTCATTTTTTTTTGTTTGTTTTCTTTATTTCCTTTACCACTCTTTCCTTCTTTCACTCTCTTCCAGATTGTGCAAAGTTTCCTCTTTCCTTCCAGCTCCTTTTGTCTCATGCTTTTACAGTGGTCAGCCGAAAAGGAGGAGGAGGATTTCTATATGGTAAATGCTTCAAAGTGGGGACTTCATCTGTGGTATGTCACAAATGGGACCTGCAACCAAATGTTGCAGTGTGTTCTGCTGCTTCTGTTTAGAGTTCCAGCCAGCTCTTCCCTCCAAGTGTATTACACAATCACGCACATACACACACACACACACACAGAGAGACACAGGGACGCCCCATTCCATAATGATAATTTTATTCTTTATACCCCACACAACTGACTGGGTTGCGCCAGCCACTCTGGCCGGCATCCATCATGTATAAAGACATAATAAAACCCTAGACGTGTTTTAAAAAAACCCCTTCACTGTACAGGATTGCCTTCAGACGGCTTGGGAGTCGGAGAACTCCATACCCCCCAACATTTCTCCATTGAAAATAGGGACACCCTGAGGAAAAGAGATTAACAGTAATTCTTCAAGTGGGTTTGGCTATGCGTGGGTTAATGGGTTAATTGGTGAGCTCTGAGGTGAAGGGGAGGGTCAGATGCCTTGTCAATCAAAGAATGCCTTGTCAACCAACCAGAGGCAGCTTTGCAAACCCAGCAGCCTTCTCAACCAACCAGAGGCCGTTTGTCAAAGAATGCCTCGTCAACCAACCAGAGGCAGCTTTGCAAACCCAGCAGCCTTGTCAACCAACCAGAGGCCGTTTGTCAATGCCAGCAGCCTTCTCAACCAATCAGAGGCAGATTTGTCACTCCCAGCAGTAGGTATAAAACCAGCAGGCCATTGGCCTGCGCTCAGGCCATTGGCCTGCGCTCAGGCCACCCAATTTCTCTCTCTCTTTTCCCTCTGGATTTGACTTTTCTTCTCCTCCTCTCCCCCCCCCCCACCTAATCTCATTTTTTTTTGTTTGTTTTCTTTATTTCCTTTACCACTCTTTCCTTCTTTCACTCTCTTCCAGATTGTGCAAAGTTTCCTCTTTCCTTCCAGCTCCTTTTGTCTCATGCTTTTACAGTGGTCAGCCGAAAAGGAGGAGGAGGATTTCTATATGGTAAATGCTTCAAAGTGGGGACTTCATCTGTGGTATGTCACAAATGGGACCTGCAACCAAATGTTGCAGTGTGTTCTGCTGCTTCTGTTTAGAGTTCCAGCCAGCTCTTCCCTCCAAGTGTATTACACAATCACGCACATACACACACACACACACACAGAGAGACACAGGGACGCCCCATTCCATAATGATAATTTTATTCTTTATACCCCACACAACTGACTGGGTTGCGCCAGCCACTCTGGCCGGCATCCATCATGTATAAAGACATAATAAAACCCTAGACGTGTTTTAAAAAAACCCCTTCACTGTACAGGATTGCCTTCAGACGGCTTGGGAGTCGGAGAACTCCATACCCCCCAACATTTCTCCATTGAAAATAGGGACACCCTGAGGAAAAGAGATTAACAGTAATTCTTCAAGTGGGTTTGGCTATGCGTGGGTTAATGGGTTAATTGGTGAGCTCTGAGGTGAAGGGGAGGGTCAGATGCCTTGTCAATCAAAGAATGCCTTGTCAACCAACCAGAGGCAGCTTTGCAAACCCAGCAGCCTTCTCAACCAACCAGAGGCCGTTTGTCAAAGAATGCCTCGTCAACCAACCAGAGGCAGCTTTGCAAACCCAGCAGCCTTGTCAACCAACCAGAGGCCGTTTGTCAATGCCAGCAGCCTTCTCACCCAATCAGAGGCAGATTTGTCACTCCCAGCAGTAGGTATAAAACCAGCAGGCCTGGCCTGCGCTCAGGCCATTGGCCTGCGCTCAGGCCATTGGCCTGCGCTCAGGCCATTGGCCTGCGCTCAGGCCATTGGCCTGCGCTCAGGCCATTGGCCTGCGCTCAGGCCATTGGCCTGCGCTCAGGCCATTGGCCTGCGCTCAGGCCATTGGCCTGCGCTCAGGCCATTGGCCTGCGCTCAGGCCATTGGCCTGCGCTCAGGCCATTGGCCTGCGCTCAGGCCATTGGCCTGCGCTCAGGCCATTGGCCTGCGCTCAGGCCATTGGCCTGCGCTCAGGCCATTGGCCTGCGCTCAGGCCATTGGCCTGCGCTCAGGCCATTGGCCTGCGCTCAGGCCACCCAATTTCTCTCTCTCTTTTCCCTCTGGATTTGACTTTTCTTCTCCTCCTCTCCCCCCCCCCCACCTAATCTCATTTTTTTTTGTTTGTTTTCTTTATTTCCTTTACCACTCTTTCCTTCTTTCACTCTCTTCCAGATTGTGCAAAGTTTCCTCTTTCCTTCCAGCTCCTTTTGTCTCATGCTTTTACAGTGGTCAGCCGAAAAGGAGGAGGAGGATTTCTATATGGTAAATGCTTCAAAGTGGGGACTTCATCTGTGGTATGTCACAAATGGGACCTGCAACCAAATGTTGCAGTGTGTTCTGCTGCTTCTGTTTAGAGTTCCAGCCAGCTCTTCCCTCCAAGTGTATTACACAATCACGCACATACACACACACACACACACAGAGAGACACAGGGACGCCCCATTCCATAATGATAATTTTATTCTTTATACCCCACACAACTGACTGGGTTGCGCCAGCCACTCTGGCCGGCATCCATCATGTATAAAGACATAATAAAACCCTAGACGTGTTTTAAAAAAACCCCTTCACTGTACAGGATTGCCTTCAGACGGCTTGGGAGTCGGAGAACTCCATACCCCCCAACATTTCTCCATTGAAAATAGGGACACCCTGAGGAAAAGAGATTAACAGTAATTCTTCAAGTGGGTTTGGCTATGCGTGGGTTAATGGGTTAATTGGTGAGCTCTGAGGTGAAGGGGAGGGTCAGATGCCTTGTCAATCAAAGAATGCCTTGTCAACCAACCAGAGGCAGCTTTGCAAACCCAGCAGCCTTCTCAACCAACCAGAGGCCGTTTGTCAAAGAATGCCTCGTCAACCAACCAGAGGCAGCTTTGCAAACCCAGCAGCCTTGTCAACCAACCAGAGGCCGTTTGTCAATGCCAGCAGCCTTCTCACCCAATCAGAGGCAGATTTGTCACTCCCAGCAGTAGGTATAAAACCAGCAGGCCTGGCCTGCGCTCAGGCCACTGGCCTGCGCTCAGGCCACTGGCCTGCGCTCAGGCCACTGGCCTGCCCTCAGGCCACTGGCCTGCGCTCAGGCCACTGGCCTGCGCTCAGGCCACTGGCCTGCGCTCAGGCCACTGGCCTGCGCTCAGGCCACCCAATTTCTCTCTCTCTTTTCCCTCTGGATTTGACTTTTCTTCTCCTCCTCTCCCCCCCCCCCACCTAATCTCATTTTTTTTTGTTTGTTTTCTTTATTTCCTTTACCACTCTTTCCTTCTTTCACTCTCTTCCAGATTGTGCAAAGTTTCCTCTTTCCTTCCAGCTCCTTTTGTCTCATGCTTTTACAGTGGTCAGCCGAAAAGGAGGAGGAGGATTTCTATATGGTAAATGCTTCAAAGTGGGGACTTCATCTGTGGTATGTCACAAATGGGACCTGCAACCAAATGTTGCAGTGTGTTCTGCTGCTTCTGTTTAGAGTTCCAGCCAGAGTTCCAGCCAGCTCTTCCCTCCAAGTGTATTACACAATCACGCACATACACACACACACACACACAGAGAGACACAGGGACGCCCCATTCCATAATGATAATTTTATTCTTTATACCCCACACAACTGACTGGGTTGCGCCAGCCACTCTGGCCGGCATCCATCATGTATAAAGACATAATAAAACCCTAGACGTGTTTTAAAAAAACCCCTTCACTGTACAGGATTGCCTTCAGACGGCTTGGGAGTCGGAGAACTCCATACCCCCCAACATTTCTCCATTGAAAATAGGGACACCCTGAGGAAAAGAGATTAACAGTAATTCTTCAAGTGGGTTTGGCTATGCGTGGGTTAATGGGTTAATTGGTGAGCTCTGAGGTGAAGGGGAGGGTCAGATGCCTTGTCAATCAAAGAATGCCTTGTCAACCAACCAGAGGCAGCTTTGCAAACCCAGCAGCCTTCTCAACCAACCAGAGGCCGTTTGTCAAAGAATGCCTCGTCAACCAACCAGAGGCAGCTTTGCAAACCCAGCAGCCTTGTCAACCAACCAGAGGCCGTTTGTCAATGCCAGCAGCCTTCTCAACCAATCAGAGGCAGATTTGTCACTCCCAGCAGTAGGTATAAAACCAGCAGGCCTGGCCTGCCTGCGCTCAGGCCATTGGCCTGCGCTCAGGCCATTGGCCTGCGCTCAGGCCATTGGCCTGCGCTCAGGCCATTGGCCTGCGCTCAGGCCATTGGCCTGCGCTCAGGCCATTGGCCTGCGCTCAGGCCATTGGCCTGCGCTCAGGCCATTGGCCTGCGCTCAGGCCATTGGCCTGCGCTCAGGCCATTGGCCTGCGCTCAGGCCATTGGCCTGCGCTCAGGCCATTGGCCTGCGCTCAGGCCATTGGCCTGCGCTCAGGCCATTGGCCTGCGCTCAGGCCATTGGCCTGCGCTCAGGCCATTGGCCTGCGCTCAGGCCATTGGCCTGCGCTCAGGCCATTGGCCTGCGCTCAGGCCATTGGCCTGCGCTCAGGCCACCCAATTTCTCTCTCTCTTTTCCCTCTGGATTTGACTTTTCTTCTCCTCCTCTCCCCCCCCCCACCTAATCTCATTTTTTTTTGTTTGTTTTCTTTATTTCCTTTACCACTCTTTCCTTCTTTCACTCTCTTCCAGATTGTGCAAAGTTTCCTCTTTCCTTCCAGCTCCTTTTGTCTCATGCTTTTACAGTGGTCAGCCGAAAAGGAGGAGGAGGATTTCTATATGGTAAATGCTTCAAAGTGGGGACTTCATCTGTGGTATGTCACAAATGGGACCTGCAACCAAATGTTGCAGTGTGTTCTGCTGCTTCTGTTTAGAGTTCCAGCCAGCTCTTCCCTCCAAGTGTATTACACAATCACGCACATACACACACACACACACACAGAGAGACACAGGGACGCCCCATTCCATAATGATAATTTTATTCTTTATACCCCACACAACTGACTGGGTTGCGCCAGCCACTCTGGCCGGCATCCATCATGTATAAAGACATAATAAAACCCTAGACGTGTTTTAAAAAAAACCCCTTCACTGTACAGGATTGCCTTCAGACGGCTTGGGAGTCGGAGAACTCCATACCCCCCAACATTTCTCCATTGAAAATAGGGACACCCTGAGGAAAAGAGATTAACAGTAATTCTTCAAGTGGGTTTGGCTATGCGTGGGTTAATGGGTTAATTGGTGAGCTCTGAGGTGAAGGGGAGGGTCAGATGCCTTGTCAATCAAAGAATGCCTTGTCAACCAACCAGAGGCAGCTTTGCAAACCCAGCAGCCTTCTCAACCAACCAGAGGCCGTTTGTCAAAGAATGCCTCGTCAACCAACCAGAGGCAGCTTTGCAAACCCAGCAGCCTTGTCAACCAACCAGAGGCCGTTTGTCAATGCCAGCAGCCTTCTCACCCAATCAGAGGCAGATTTGTCACTCCCAGCAGTAGGTATAAAAACCAGCAGGCCTGGCCTGCGCTCAGGCCATTGGCCTGCGCTCAGGCCATTGGCCTGCGCTCAGGCCATTGGCCTGCGCTCAGGCCATTGGCCTGCGCTCAGGCCATTGGCCTGCGCTCAGGCCATTGGCCTGCGCTCAGGCCATTGGCCTGCGCTCAGGCCATTGGCCTGCGCTCAGGCCATTGGCCTGCGCTCAGGCCATTGGCCTGCGCTCAGGCCATTGGCCTGCGCTCAGGCCATTGGCCTGCGCTCAGGCCATTGGCCTGCGCTCAGGCCATTGGCCTGCGCTCAGGCCATTGGCCTGCGCTCAGGCCATTGGCCTGCGCTCAGGCCATTGGCCTGCGCTCAGGCCATTGGCCTGCGCTCAGGCCATTGGCCTGCGCTCAGGCCAATTTCTCTCTCTCTTTTCCCTCTGGATTTGACTTTTCTTCTCCTCCTCTCCCCCCCCCCACCTAATCTCATTTTTTTTTGTTTGTTTTCTTTATTTCCTTTACCACTCTTTCCTTCTTTCACTCTCTTCCAGATTGTGCAAAGTTTCCTCTTTCCTTCCAGCTCCTTTTGTCTCATGCTTTTACAGTGGTCAGCCGAAAAGGAGGAGGAGGATTTCTATATGGTAAATGCTTCAAAGTGGGGACTTCATCTGTGGTATGTCACAAATGGGACCTGCAACCAAATGTTGCAGTGTGTTCTGCTGCTTCTGTTTAGAGTTCCAGCCAGCTCTTCCCTCCAAGTGTATTACACAATCACGCACATACACACACACACACACACAGAGAGACACAGGGACGCCCCATTCCATAATGATAATTTTATTCTTTATACCCCACACAACTGACTGGGTTGCGCCAGCCACTCTGGCCGGCATCCATCATGTATAAAGACATAATAAAACCCTAGACGTGTTTTAAAAAAACCCCTTCACTGTACAGGATTGCCTTCAGACGGCTTGGGAGTCGGAGAACTCCATACCCCCCAACATTTCTCCATTGAAAATAGGGACACCCTGAGGAAAAGAGATTAACAGTAATTCTTCAAGTGGGTTTGGCTATGCGTGGGTTAATGGGTTAATTGGTGAGCTCTGAGGTGAAGGGGAGGGTCAGATGCCTTGTCAATCAAAGAATGCCTTGTCAACCAACCAGAGGCAGCTTTGCAAACCCAGCAGCCTTCTCAACCAACCAGAGGCCGTTTGTCAAAGAATGCCTCGTCAACCAACCAGAGGCAGCTTTGCAAACCCAGCAGCCTTGTCAACCAACCAGAGGCCGTTTGTCAATGCCAGCAGCCTTCTCACCCAATCAGAGGCAGATTTGTCACTCCCAGCAGTAGGTATAAAACCAGCAGGCCTGGCCTGCGCTCAGGCCATTGGCCTGCGCTCAGGCCATTGGCCTGCGCTCAGGCCATTGGCCTGCGCTCAGGCCATTGGCCTGCGCTCAGGCCATTGGCCTGCGCTCAGGCCATTGGCCTGCGCTCAGGCCATTGGCCTGCGCTCAGGCCATTGGCCTGCGCTCAGGCCATTGGCCTGCGCTCAGGCCATTGGCCTGCGCTCAGGCCATTGGCCTGCGCTCAGGCCATTGGCCTGCGCTCAGGCCATTGGCCTGCGCTCAGGCCACCCAATTTCTCTCTCTCTTTTCCCTCTGGATTTGACTTTTCTTCTCCTCCTCTCCCCCCCCCCCACCTAATCTCATTTTTTTTTGTTTGTTTTCTTTATTTCCTTTACCACTCTTTCCTTCTTTCACTCTCTTCCAGATTGTGCAAAGTTTCCTCTTTCCTTCCAGCTCCTTTTGTCTCATGCTTTTACAGTGGTCAGCCGAAAAGGAGGAGGAGGATTTCTATATGGTAAATGCTTCAAAGTGGGGACTTCATCTGTGGTATGTCACAAATGGGACCTGCAACCAAATGTTGCAGTGTGTTCTGCTGCTTCTGTTTAGAGTTCCAGCCAGCTCTTCCCTCCAAGTGTATTACACAATCACGCACATACACACACACACACACACAGAGAGACACAGGGACGCCCCATTCCATAATGATAATTTTATTCTTTATACCCCACACAACTGACTGGGTTGCGCCAGCCACTCTGGCCGGCATCCATCATGTATAAAGACATAATAAAACCCTAGACGTGTTTTAAAAAAACCCCTTCACTGTACAGGATTGCCTTCAGACGGCTTGGGAGTCGGAGAACTCCATACCCCCCAACATTTCTCCATTGAAAATAGGGACACCCTGAGGAAAAGAGATTAACAGTAATTCTTCAAGTGGGTTTGGCTATGCGTGGGTTAATGGGTTAATTGGTGAGCTCTGAGGTGAAGGGGAGGGTCAGATGCCTTGTCAATCAAAGAATGCCTTGTCAACCAACCAGAGGCAGCTTTGCAAACCCAGCAGCCTTCTCAACCAACCAGAGGCCGTTTGTCAAAGAATGCCTCGTCAACCAACCAGAGGCAGCTTTGCAAACCCAGCAGCCTTGTCAACCAACCAGAGGCCGTTTGTCAATGCCAGCAGCCTTCTCAACCAATCAGAGGCAGATTTGTCACTCCCAGCAGTAGGTATAAAACCAGCAGGCCTGGCCTGCGCTCAGGCCATTGGCCTGCGCTCAGGCCATTGGCCTGCGCTCAGGCCATTGGCCTGCGCTCAGGCCATTGGCCTGCGCTCAGGCCATTGGCCTGCGCTCAGGCCATTGGCCTGCGCTCAGGCCATTGGCCTGCGCTCAGGCCATTGGCCTGCGCTCAGGCCATTGGCCTGCGCTCAGGCCATTGGCCTGCGCTCAGGCCATTGGCCTGCGCTCAGGCCATTGGCCTGCGCTCAGGCCATTGGCCTGCGCTCAGGCCATTGGCCTGCGCTCAGGCCATTGGCCTGCGCTCAGGCCATTGGCCTGCGCTCAGGCCATTGGCCTGCGCTCAGGCCATTGGCCTGCGCTCAGGCCATTGGCCTGCGCTCAGGCCATTGGCCTGCGCTCAGGCCATTGGCCTGCGCTCAGGCCACCCAATTTCTCTCTCTCTTTTCCCTCTGGATTTGACTTTTCTTCTCCTCCTCTCCCCCCCCCCACCTAATCTCATTTTTTTTTGTTTGTTTTCTTTATTTCCTTTACCACTCTTTCCTTCTTTCACTCTCTTCCAGATTGTGCAAAGTTTCCTCTTTCCTTCCAGCTCCTTTTGTCTCATGCTTTTACAGTGGTCAGCCGAAAAGGAGGAGGAGGATTTCTATATGGTAAATGCTTCAAAGTGGGGACTTCATCTGTGGTATGTCACAAATGGGACCTGCAACCAAATGTTGCAGTGTGTTCTGCTGCTTCTGTTTAGAGTTCCAGCCAGCTCTTCCCTCCAAGTGTATTACACAATCACGCACATACACACACACACACACACAGAGAGACACAGGGACGCCCCATTCCATAATGATAATTTTATTCTTTATACCCCACACAACTGACTGGGTTGCGCCAGCCACTCTGGCCGGCATCCATCATGTATAAAGACATAATAAAACCCTAGACGTGTTTTAAAAAAACCCCTTCACTGTACAGGATTGCCTTCAGACGGCTTGGGAGTCGGAGAACTCCATACCCCCCAACATTTCTCCATTGAAAATAGGGACACCCTGAGGAAAAGAGATTAACAGTAATTCTTCAAGTGGGTTTGGCTATGCGTGGGTTAATGGGTTAATTGGTGAGCTCTGAGGTGAAGGGGAGGGTCAGATGCCTTGTCAATCAAAGAATGCCTTGTCAACCAACCAGAGGCAGCTTTGCAAACCCAGCAGCCTTCTCAACCAACCAGAGGCCGTTTGTCAAAGAATGCCTCGTCAACCAACCAGAGGCAGCTTTGCAAACCCAGCAGCCTTGTCAACCAACCAGAGGCCGTTTGTCAATGCCAGCAGCCTTCTCACCCAATCAGAGGCAGATTTGTCACTCCCAGCAGTAGGTATAAAACCAGCAGGCCTGGCCTGCGCTCAGGCCATTGGCCTGCGCTCAGGCCATTGGCCTGCGCTCAGGCCATTGGCCTGCGCTCAGGCCATTGGCCTGCGCTCAGGCCATTGGCCTGCGCTCAGGCCATTGGCCTGCGCTCAGGCCATTGGCCTGCGCTCAGGCCATTGGCCTGCGCTCAGGCCATTGGCCTGCGCTCAGGCCATTGGCCTGCGCTCAGGCCATTGGCCTGCGCTCAGGCCATTGGCCTGCGCTCAGGCCATTGGCCTGCGCTCAGGCCATTGGCCTGCGCTCAGGCCACCCAATTTCTCTCTCTCTTTTCCCTCTGGATTTGACTTTTCTTCTCCTCCTCTCCCCCCCCCCACCTAATCTCATTTTTTTTTGTTTGTTTTCTTTATTTCCTTTACCACTCTTTCCTTCTTTCACTCTCTTCCAGATTGTGCAAAGTTTCCTCTTTCCTTCCAGCTCCTTTTGTCTCATGCTTTTACAGTGGTCAGCCGAAAAGGAGGAGGAGGATTTCTATATGGTAAATGCTTCAAAGTGGGGACTTCATCTGTGGTATGTCACAAATGGGACCTGCAACCAAATGTTGCAGTGTGTTCTGCTGCTTCTGTTTAGAGTTCCAGCCAGCTCTTCCCTCCAAGTGTATTACACAATCACGCACATACACACACACACACACACAGAGAGACACAGGGACGCCCCATTCCATAATGATAATTTTATTCTTTATACCCCACACAACTGACTGGGTTGCGCCAGCCACTCTGGCCGGCATCCATCATGTATAAAGACATAATAAAACCCTAGACGTGTTTTAAAAAAACCCCTTCACTGTACAGGATTGCCTTCAGACGGCTTGGGAGTCGGAGAACTCCATACCCCCCAACATTTCTCCATTGAAAATAGGGACACCCTGAGGAAAAGAGATTAACAGTAATTCTTCAAGTGGGTTTGGCTATGCGTGGGTTAATGGGTTAATTGGTGAGCTCTGAGGTGAAGGGGAGGGTCAGATGCCTTGTCAATCAAAGAATGCCTTGTCAACCAACCAGAGGCAGCTTTGCAAACCCAGCAGCCTTCTCAACCAACCAGAGGCCGTTTGTCAAAGAATGCCTCGTCAACCAACCAGAGGCAGCTTTGCAAACCCAGCAGCCTTGTCAACCAACCAGAGGCCGTTTGTCAATGCCAGCAGCCTTCTCACCCAATCAGAGGCAGATTTGTCACTCCCAGCAGTAGGTATAAAACCAGCAGGCCTGGCCTGCGCTCAGGCCATTGGCCTGCGCTCAGGCCATTGGCCTGCGCTCAGGCCATTGGCCTGCGCTCAGGCCATTGGCCTGCGCTCAGGCCATTGGCCTGCGCTCAGGCCATTGGCCTGCGCTCAGGCCATTGGCCTGCGCTCAGGCCATTGGCCTGCGCTCAGGCCATTGGCCTGCGCTCAGGCCATTGGCCTGCGCTCAGGCCATTGGCCTGCGCTCAGGCCATTGGCCTGCGCTCAGGCCATTGGCCTGCGCTCAGGCCATTGGCCTGCGCTCAGGCCATTGGCCTGCGCTCAGGCCATTGGCCTGCGCTCAGGCCATTGGCCTGCGCTCAGGCCATTGGCCTGCGCTCAGGCCATTGGCCTGCGCTCAGGCCATTGGCCTGCGCTCAGGCCACCCAATTTCTCTCTCTCTTTTCCCTCTGGATTTGACTTTTCTTCTCCTCCTCTCCCCCCCCCCCCACCTAATCTCATTTTTTTTTGTTTGTTTTCTTTATTTCCTTTACCACTCTTTCCTTCTTTCACTCTCTTCCAGATTGTGCAAAGTTTCCTCTTTCCTTCCAGCTCCTTTTGTCTCATGCTTTTACAGTGGTCAGCCGAAAAGGAGGAGGAGGATTTCTATATGGTAAATGCTTCAAAGTGGGGACTTCATCTGTGGTATGTCACAAATGGGACCTGCAACCAAATGTTGCAGTGTGTTCTGCTGCTTCTGTTTAGAGTTCCAGCCAGCTCTTCCCTCCAAGTGTATTACACAATCACGCACATACACACACACACACACACAGAGAGACACAGGGACGCCCCATTCCATAATGATAATTTTATTCTTTATACCCCACACAACTGACTGGGTTGCGCCAGCCACTCTGGCCGGCATCCATCATGTATAAAGACATAATAAAACCCTAGACGTGTTTTAAAAAAACCCCTTCACTGTACAGGATTGCCTTCAGACGGCTTGGGAGTCGGAGAACTCCATACCCCCCAACATTTCTCCATTGAAAATAGGGACACCCTGAGGAAAAGAGATTAACAGTAATTCTTCAAGTGGGTTTGGCTATGCGTGGGTTAATGGGTTAATTGGTGAGCTCTGAGGTGAAGGGGAGGGTCAGATGCCTTGTCAATCAAAGAATGCCTTGTCAACCAACCAGAGGCAGCTTTGCAAACCCAGCAGCCTTCTCAACCAACCAGAGGCCGTTTGTCAAAGAATGCCTCGTCAACCAACCAGAGGCAGCTTTGCAAACCCAGCAGCCTTGTCAACCAACCAGAGGCCGTTTGTCAATGCCAGCAGCCTTCTCAACCAATCAGAGGCAGATTTGTCACTCCCAGCAGTAGGTATAAAACCAGCAGGCCACTGGCCTGCGCTCAGGCCACTGGCCTGCGCTCAGGCCACCCAATTTCTCTCTCTCTTTTCCCTCTGGATTTGACTTTTCTTCTCCTCCTCTCCCCCCCCCCACCTAATCTCATTTTTTTTTGTTTGTTTTCTTTATTTCCTTTACCACTCTTTCCTTCTTTCACTCTCTTCCAGATTGTGCAAAGTTTCCTCTTTCCTTCCAGCTCCTTTTGTCTCATGCTTTTACAGTGGTCAGCCGAAAAGGAGGAGGAGGATTTCTATATGGTAAATGCTTCAAAGTGGGGACTTCATCTGTGGTATGTCACAAATGGGACCTGCAACCAAATGTTGCAGTGTGTTCTGCTGCTTCTGTTTAGAGTTCCAGCCAGCTCTTCCCTCCAAGTGTATTACACAATCACGCACATACACACACACACACACACAGAGAGACACAGGGACGCCCCATTCCATAATGATAATTTTATTCTTTATACCCCACACAACTGACTGGGTTGCGCCAGCCACTCTGGCCGGCATCCATCATGTATAAAGACATAATAAAACCCTAGACGTGTTTTAAAAAAACCCCTTCACTGTACAGGATTGCCTTCAGACGGCTTGGGAGTCGGAGAACTCCATACCCCCCAACATTTCTCCATTGAAAATAGGGACACCCTGAGGAAAAGAGATTAACAGTAATTCTTCAAGTGGGTTTGGCTATGCGTGGGTTAATGGGTTAATTGGTGAGCTCTGAGGTGAAGGGGAGGGTCAGATGCCTTGTCAATCAAAGAATGCCTTGTCAACCAACCAGAGGCAGCTTTGCAAACCCAGCAGCCTTCTCAACCAACCAGAGGCCGTTTGTCAAAGAATGCCTCGTCAACCAACCAGAGGCAGCTTTGCAAACCCAGCAGCCTTGTCAACCAACCAGAGGCCGTTTGTCAATGCCAGCAGCCTTCTCAACCAATCAGAGGCAGATTTGTCACTCCCAGCAGTAGGTATAAAACCAGCAGGCCTGGCCTGCGCTCAGGCCATTGGCCTGCGCTCAGGCCATTGGCCTGCGCTCAGGCCATTGGCCTGCGCTCAGGCCATTGGCCTGCGCTCAGGCCATTGGCCTGCGCTCAGGCCATTGGCCTGCGCTCAGGCCATTGGCCTGCGCTCAGGCCATTGGCCTGCGCTCAGGCCATTGGCCTGCGCTCAGGCCATTGGCCTGCGCTCAGGCCATTGGCCTGCGCTCAGGCCATTGGCCTGCGCTCAGGCCATTGGCCTGCGCTCAGGCCATTGGCCTGCGCTCAGGCCATTGGCCTGCGCTCAGGCCATTGGCCTGCGCTCAGGCCACCCAATTTCTCTCTCTCTTTTCCCTCTGGATTTGACTTTTCTTCTCCTCCTCTCCCCCCCCCCCACCTAATCTCATTTTTTTTTGTTTGTTTTCTTTATTTCCTTTACCACTCTTTCCTTCTTTCACTCTCTTCCAGATTGTGCAAAGTTTCCTCTTTCCTTCCAGCTCCTTTTGTCTCATGCTTTTACAGTGGTCAGCCGAAAAGGAGGAGGAGGATTTCTATATGGTAAATGCTTCAAAGTGGGGACTTCATCTGTGGTATGTCACAAATGGGACCTGCAACCAAATGTTGCAGTGTGTTCTGCTGCTTCTGTTTAGAGTTCCAGCCAGCTCTTCCCTCCAAGTGTATTACACAATCACGCACATACACACACACACACACACAGAGAGACACAGGGACGCCCCATTCCATAATGATAATTTTATTCTTTATACCCCACACAACTGACTGGGTTGCGCCAGCCACTCTGGCCGGCATCCATCATGTATAAAGACATAATAAAACCCTAGACGTGTTTTAAAAAAACCCCTTCACTGTACAGGATTGCCTTCAGACGGCTTGGGAGTCGGAGAACTCCATACCCCCCAACATTTCTCCATTGAAAATAGGGACACCCTGAGGAAAAGAGATTAACAGTAATTCTTCAAGTGGGTTTGGCTATGCGTGGGTTAATGGGTTAATTGGTGAGCTCTGAGGTGAAGGGGAGGGTCAGATGCCTTGTCAATCAAAGAATGCCTTGTCAACCAACCAGAGGCAGCTTTGCAAACCCAGCAGCCTTCTCAACCAACCAGAGGCCGTTTGTCAAAGAATGCCTCGTCAACCAACCAGAGGCAGCTTTGCAAACCCAGCAGCCTTGTCAACCAACCAGAGGCCGTTTGTCAATGCCAGCAGCCTTCTCAACCAATCAGAGGCAGATTTGTCACTCCCAGCAGTAGGTATAAAACCAGCAGGCCATTGGCCTGCGCTCAGGCCATTGGCCTGCGCTCAGGCCACCCAATTTCTCTCTCTCTTTTCCCTCTGGATTTGACTTTTCTTCTCCTCCTCTCCCCCCCCCCCACCTAATCTCATTTTTTTTTGTTTGTTTTCTTTATTTCCTTTACCACTCTTTCCTTCTTTCACTCTCTTCCAGATTGTGCAAAGTTTCCTCTTTCCTTCCAGCTCCTTTTGTCTCATGCTTTTACAGTGGTCAGCCGAAAAGGAGGAGGAGGATTTCTATATGGTAAATGCTTCAAAGTGGGGACTTCATCTGTGGTATGTCACAAATGGGACCTGCAACCAAATGTTGCAGTGTGTTCTGCTGCTTCTGTTTAGAGTTCCAGCCAGCTCTTCCCTCCAAGTGTATTACACAATCACGCACATACACACACACACACACACAGAGAGACACAGGGACGCCCCATTCCATAATGATAATTTTATTCTTTATACCCCACACAACTGACTGGGTTGCGCCAGCCACTCTGGCCGGCATCCATCATGTATAAAGACATAATAAAACCCTAGACGTGTTTTAAAAAAACCCCTTCACTGTACAGGATTGCCTTCAGACGGCTTGGGAGTCGGAGAACTCCATACCCCCCAACATTTCTCCATTGAAAATAGGGACACCCTGAGGAAAAGAGATTAACAGTAATTCTTCAAGTGGGTTTGGCTATGCGTGGGTTAATGGGTTAATTGGTGAGCTCTGAGGTGAAGGGGAGGGTCAGATGCCTTGTCAATCAAAGAATGCCTTGTCAACCAACCAGAGGCAGCTTTGCAAACCCAGCAGCCTTCTCAACCAACCAGAGGCCGTTTGTCAAAGAATGCCTCGTCAACCAACCAGAGGCAGCTTTGCAAACCCAGCAGCCTTGTCAACCAACCAGAGGCCGTTTGTCAATGCCAGCAGCCTTCTCAACCAATCAGAGGCAGATTTGTCACTCCCAGCAGTAGGTATAAAACCAGCAGGCCATTGGCCTGCGCTCAGGCCATTGGCCTGCGCTCAGGCCACCCAATTTCTCTCTCTCTTTTCCCTCTGGATTTGACTTTTCTTCTCCTCCTCTCCCCCCCCCCCACCTAATCTCATTTTTTTTTGTTTGTTTTCTTTATTTCCTTTACCACTCTTTCCTTCTTTCACTCTCTTCCAGATTGTGCAAAGTTTCCTCTTTCCTTCCAGCTCCTTTTGTCTCATGCTTTTACAGTGGTCAGCCGAAAAGGAGGAGGAGGATTTCTATATGGTAAATGCTTCAAAGTGGGGACTTCATCTGTGGTATGTCACAAATGGGACCTGCAACCAAATGTTGCAGTGTGTTCTGCTGCTTCTGTTTAGAGTTCCAGCCAGCTCTTCCCTCCAAGTGTATTACACAATCACGCACATACACACACACACACACACACAGAGACACAGGGACGCCCCATTCCATAATGATAATTTTATTCTTTATACCCCACACAACTGACTGGGTTGCGCCAGCCACTCTGGCCGGCATCCATCATGTATAAAGACATAATAAAACCCTAGACGTGTTTTAAAAAAACCCCTTCACTGTACAGGATTGCCTTCAGACGGCTTGGGAGTCGGAGAACTCCATACCCCCCAACATTTCTCCATTGAAAATAGGGACACCCTGAGGAAAAGAGATTAACAGTAATTCTTCAAGTGGGTTTGGCTATGCGTGGGTTAATGGGTTAATTGGTGAGCTCTGAGGTGAAGGGGAGGGTCAGATGCCTTGTCAATCAAAGAATGCCTTGTCAACCAACCAGAGGCAGCTTTGCAAACCCAGCAGCCTTCTCAACCAACCAGAGGCCGTTTGTCAAAGAATGCCTCGTCAACCAACCAGAGGCAGCTTTGCAAACCCAGCAGCCTTGTCAACCAACCAGAGGCCGTTTGTCAATGCCAGCAGCCTTCTCAACCAATCAGAGGCAGATTTGTCACTCCCAGCAGTAGGTATAAAACCAGCAGGCCTGGCCTGCGCTCAGGCCACTGGCCTGCGCTCAGGCCACTGGCCTGCGCTCAGGCCACTGGCCTGCGCTCAGGCCACTGGCCTGCGCTCAGGCCACTGGCCTGCGCTCAGGCCACCCAATTTCTCTCTCTCTTTTCCCTCTGGATTTGACTTTTCTTCTCCTCCTCTCCCCCCCCCCACCTAATCTCATTTTTTTTTGTTTGTTTTCTTTATTTCCTTTACCACTCTTTCCTTCTTTCACTCTCTTCCAGATTGTGCAAAGTTTCCTCTTTCCTTCCAGCTCCTTTTGTCTCATGCTTTTACAGTGGTCAGCCGAAAAGGAGGAGGAGGATTTCTATATGGTAAATGCTTCAAAGTGGGGACTTCATCTGTGGTATGTCACAAATGGGACCTGCAACCAAATGTTGCAGTGTGTTCTGCTGCTTCTGTTTAGAGTTCCAGCCAGCTCTTCCCTCCAAGTGTATTACACAATCACGCACATACACACACACACACACACAGAGAGACACAGGGACGCCCCATTCCATAATGATAATTTTATTCTTTATACCCCACACAACTGACTGGGTTGCGCCAGCCACTCTGGCCGGCATCCATCATGTATAAAGACATAATAAAACCCTAGACGTGTTTTAAAAAAACCCCTTCACTGTACAGGATTGCCTTCAGACGGCTTGGGAGTCGGAGAACTCCATACCCCCCAACATTTCTCCATTGAAAATAGGGACACCCTGAGGAAAAGAGATTAACAGTAATTCTTCAAGTGGGTTTGGCTATGCGTGGGTTAATGGGTTAATTGGTGAGCTCTGAGGTGAAGGGGAGGGTCAGATGCCTTGTCAATCAAAGAATGCCTTGTCAACCAACCAGAGGCAGCTTTGCAAACCCAGCAGCCTTCTCAACCAACCAGAGGCCGTTTGTCAAAGAATGCCTCGTCAACCAACCAGAGGCAGCTTTGCAAACCCAGCAGCCTTGTCAACCAACCAGAGGCCGTTTGTCAATGCCAGCAGCCTTCTCAACCAATCAGAGGCAGATTTGTCACTCCCAGCAGTAGGTATAAAACCAGCAGGCCATTGGCCTGCGCTCAGGCCATTGGCCTGCGCTCAGGCCACCCAATTTCTCTCTCTCTTTTCCCTCTGGATTTGACTTTTCTTCTCCTCCTCTCCCCCCCCCCCACCTAATCTCATTTTTTTTTGTTTGTTTTCTTTATTTCCTTTACCACTCTTTCCTTCTTTCACTCTCTTCCAGATTGTGCAAAGTTTCCTCTTTCCTTCCAGCTCCTTTTGTCTCATGCTTTTACAGTGGTCAGCCGAAAAGGAGGAGGAGGATTTCTATATGGTAAATGCTTCAAAGTGGGGACTTCATCTGTGGTATGTCACAAATGGGACCTGCAACCAAATGTTGCAGTGTGTTCTGCTGCTTCTGTTTAGAGTTCCAGCCAGCTCTTCCCTCCAAGTGTATTACACAATCACGCACATACACACACACACACACAGAGAGAGACACAGGGACGCCCCATTCCATAATGATAATTTTATTCTTTATACCCCACACAACTGACTGGGTTGCGCCAGCCACTCTGGCCGGCATCCATCATGTATAAAGACATAATAAAACCCTAGACGTGTTTTAAAAAAACCCCTTCACTGTACAGGATTGCCTTCAGACGGCTTGGGAGTCGGAGAACTCCATACCCCCCAACATTTCTCCATTGAAAATAGGGACACCCTGAGGAAAAGAGATTAACAGTAATTCTTCAAGTGGGTTTGGCTATGCGTGGGTTAATGGGTTAATTGGTGAGCTCTGAGGTGAAGGGGAGGGTCAGATGCCTTGTCAATCAAAGAATGCCTTGTCAACCAACCAGAGGCAGCTTTGCAAACCCAGCAGCCTTCTCAACCAACCAGAGGCCGTTTGTCAAAGAATGCCTCGTCAACCAACCAGAGGCAGCTTTGCAAACCCAGCAGCCTTGTCAACCAACCAGAGGCCGTTTGTCAATGCCAGCAGCCTTCTCAACCAATCAGAGGCAGATTTGTCACTCCCAGCAGTAGGTATAAAACCAGCAGGCCTGGCCTGCGCTCAGGCCATTGGCCTGCGCTCAGGCCATTGGCCTGCGCTCAGGCCATTGGCCTGCGCTCAGGCCATTGGCCTGCGCTCAGGCCATTGGCCTGCGCTCAGGCCATTGGCCTGCGCTCAGGCCATTGGCCTGCGCTCAGGCCATTGGCCTGCGCTCAGGCCATTGGCCTGCGCTCAGGCCATTGGCCTGCGCTCAGGCCATTGGCCTGCGCTCAGGCCATTGGCCTGCGCTCAGGCCATTGGCCTGCGCTCAGGCCATTGGCCTGCGCTCAGGCCATTGGCCTGCGCTCAGGCCATTGGCCTGCGCTCAGGCCATTGGCCTGCGCTCAGGCCATTGGCCTGCGCTCAGGCCATTGGCCTGCGCTCAGGCCATTGGCCTGCGCTCAGGCCATTGGCCTGCGCTCAGGCCACCCAATTTCTCTCTCTCTTTTCCCTCTGGATTTGACTTTTCTTCTCCTCCTCTCCCCCCCCCCACCTAATCTCATTTTTTTTTGTTTGTTTTCTTTATTTCCTTTACCACTCTTTCCTTCTTTCACTCTCTTCCAGATTGTGCAAAGTTTCCTCTTTCCTTCCAGCTCCTTTTGTCTCATGCTTTTACAGTGGTCAGCCGAAAAGGAGGAGGAGGATTTCTATATGGTAAATGCTTCAAAGTGGGGACTTCATCTGTGGTATGTCACAAATGGGACCTGCAACCAAATGTTGCAGTGTGTTCTGCTGCTTCTGTTTAGAGTTCCAGCCAGCTCTTCCCTCCAAGTGTATTACACAATCACGCACATACACACACACACACACAGAGAGAGACACAGGGACGCCCCATTCCATAATGATAATTTTATTCTTTATACCCCACACAACTGACTGGGTTGCGCCAGCCACTCTGGCCGGCATCCATCATGTATAAAGACATAATAAAACCCTAGACGTGTTTTAAAAAAACCCCTTCACTGTACAGGATTGCCTTCAGACGGCTTGGGAGTCGGAGAACTCCATACCCCCCAACATTTCTCCATTGAAAATAGGGACACCCTGAGGAAAAGAGATTAACAGTAATTCTTCAAGTGGGTTTGGCTATGCGTGGGTTAATGGGTTAATTGGTGAGCTCTGAGGTGAAGGGGAGGGTCAGATGCCTTGTCAATCAAAGAATGCCTTGTCAACCAACCAGAGGCAGCTTTGCAAACCCAGCAGCCTTCTCAACCAACCAGAGGCCGTTTGTCAAAGAATGCCTCGTCAACCAACCAGAGGCAGCTTTGCAAACCCAGCAGCCTTGTCAACCAACCAGAGGCCGTTTGTCAATGCCAGCAGCCTTCTCACCCAATCAGAGGCAGATTTGTCACTCCCAGCAGTAGGTATAAAACCAGCAGGCCATTGGCCTGCGCTCAGGCCATTGGCCTGCGCTCAGGCCATTGGCCTGCGCTCAGGCCACCCAATTTCTCTCTCTCTTTTCCCTCTGGATTTGACTTTTCTTCTCCTCCTCTCCCCCCCCCACCTAATCTCATTTTTTTTTGTTTGTTTTCTTTATTTCCTTTACCACTCTTTCCTTCTTTCACTCTCTTCCAGATTGTGCAAAGTTTCCTCTTTCCTTCCAGCTCCTTTTGTCTCATGCTTTTACAGTGGTCAGCCGAAAAGGAGGAGGAGGATTTCTATATGGTAAATGCTTCAAAGTGGGGACTTCATCTGTGGTATGTCACAAATGGGACCTGCAACCAAATGTTGCAGTGTGTTCTGCTGCTTCTGTTTAGAGTTCCAGCCAGCTCTTCCCTCCAAGTGTATTACACAATCACGCACATACACACACACACACACAGAGAGAGACACAGGGACGCCCCATTCCATAATGATAATTTTATTCTTTATACCCCACACAACTGACTGGGTTGCGCCAGCCACTCTGGCCGGCATCCATCATGTATAAAGACATAATAAAACCCTAGACGTGTTTTAAAAAAACCCCTTCACTGTACAGGATTGCCTTCAGACGGCTTGGGAGTCGGAGAACTCCATACCCCCCAACATTTCTCCATTGAAAATAGGGACACCCTGAGGAAAAGAGATTAACAGTAATTCTTCAAGTGGGTTTGGCTATGCGTGGGTTAATGGGTTAATTGGTGAGCTCTGAGGTGAAGGGGAGGGTCAGATGCCTTGTCAATCAAAGAATGCCTTGTCAACCAACCAGAGGCAGCTTTGCAAACCCAGCAGCCTTCTCAACCAACCAGAGGCCGTTTGTCAAAGAATGCCTCGTCAACCAACCAGAGGCAGCTTTGCAAACCCAGCAGCCTTGTCAACCAACCAGAGGCCGTTTGTCAATGCCAGCAGCCTTCTCAACCAATCAGAGGCAGATTTGTCACTCCCAGCAGTAGGTATAAAACCAGCAGGCCTGGCCTGCGCTCAGGCCATTGGCCTGCGCTCAGGCCATTGGCCTGCGCTCAGGCCATTGGCCTGCGCTCAGGCCATTGGCCTGCGCTCAGGCCATTGGCCTGCGCTCAGGCCATTGGCCTGCGCTCAGGCCATTGGCCTGCGCTCAGGCCATTGGCCTGCGCTCAGGCCATTGGCCTGCGCTCAGGCCATTGGCCTGCGCTCAGGCCATTGGCCTGCGCTCAGGCCATTGGCCTGCGCTCAGGCCATTGGCCTGCGCTCAGGCCATTGGCCTGCGCTCAGGCCATTGGCCTGCGCTCAGGCCACCCAATTTCTCTCTCTCTTTTCCCTCTGGATTTGACTTTTCTTCTCCTCCTCTCCCCCCCCCACCTAATCTCATTTTTTTTTGTTTGTTTTCTTTATTTCCTTTACCACTCTTTCCTTCTTTCACTCTCTTCCAGATTGTGCAAAGTTTCCTCTTTCCTTCCAGCTCCTTTTGTCTCATGCTTTTACAGTGGTCAGCCGAAAAGGAGGAGGAGGATTTCTATATGGTAAATGCTTCAAAGTGGGGACTTCATCTGTGGTATGTCACAAATGGGACCTGCAACCAAATGTTGCAGTGTGTTCTGCTGCTTCTGTTTAGAGTTCCAGCCAGCTCTTCCCTCCAAGTGTATTACACAATCACGCACATACACACACACACACACACAGAGAGACACAGGGACGCCCCATTCCATAATGATAATTTTATTCTTTATACCCCACACAACTGACTGGGTTGCGCCAGCCACTCTGGCCGGCATCCATCATGTATAAAGACATAATAAAACCCTAGACGTGTTTTAAAAAAACCCCTTCACTGTACAGGATTGCCTTCAGACGGCTTGGGAGTCGGAGAACTCCATACCCCCCAACATTTCTCCATTGAAAATAGGGACACCCTGAGGAAAAGAGATTAACAGTAATTCTTCAAGTGGGTTTGGCTATGCGTGGGTTAATGGGTTAATTGGTGAGCTCTGAGGTGAAGGGGAGGGTCAGATGCCTTGTCAATCAAAGAATGCCTTGTCAACCAACCAGAGGCAGCTTTGCAAACCCAGCAGCCTTCTCAACCAACCAGAGGCCGTTTGTCAAAGAATGCCTCGTCAACCAACCAGAGGCAGCTTTGCAAACCCAGCAGCCTTGTCAACCAACCAGAGGCCGTTTGTCAATGCCAGCAGCCTTCTCAACCAATCAGAGGCAGATTTGTCACTCCCAGCAGTAGGTATAAAACCAGCAGGCCTGGCCTGCGCTCAGGCCATTGGCCTGCGCTCAGGCCATTGGCCTGCGCTCAGGCCATTGGCCTGCGCTCAGGCCATTGGCCTGCGCTCAGGCCATTGGCCTGCGCTCAGGCCATTGGCCTGCGCTCAGGCCATTGGCCTGCGCTCAGGCCATTGGCCTGCGCTCAGGCCATTGGCCTGCGCTCAGGCCATTGGCCTGCGCTCAGGCCATTGGCCTGCGCTCAGGCCATTGGCCTGCGCTCAGGCCATTGGCCTGCGCTCAGGCCATTGGCCTGCGCTCAGGCCATTGGCCTGCGCTCAGGCCATTGGCCTGCGCTCAGGCCATTGGCCTGCGCTCAGGCCACCCAATTTCTCTCTCTCTTTTCCCTCTGGATTTGACTTTTCTTCTCCTCCTCTCCCCCCCCCACCTAATCTCATTTTTTTTTGTTTGTTTTCTTTATTTCCTTTACCACTCTTTCCTTCTTTCACTCTCTTCCAGATTGTGCAAAGTTTCCTCTTTCCTTCCAGCTCCTTTTGTCTCATGCTTTTACAGTGGTCAGCCGAAAAGGAGGAGGAGGATTTCTATATGGTAAATGCTTCAAAGTGGGGACTTCATCTGTGGTATGTCACAAATGGGACCTGCAACCAAATGTTGCAGTGTGTTCTGCTGCTTCTGTTTAGAGTTCCAGCCAGCTCTTCCCTCCAAGTGTATTACACAATCACGCACATACACACACACACACACACACACAGAGAGACACAGGGACGCCCCATTCCATAATGATAATTTTATTCTTTATACCCCACACAACTGACTGGGTTGCGCCAGCCACTCTGGCCGGCATCCATCATGTATAAAGACATAATAAAACCCTAGACGTGTTTTAAAAAAACCCCTTCACTGTACAGGATTGCCTTCAGACGGCTTGGGAGTCGGAGAACTCCATACCCCCCAACATTTCTCCATTGAAAATAGGGACACCCTGAGGAAAAGAGATTAACAGTAATTCTTCAAGTGGGTTTGGCTATGCGTGGGTTAATGGGTTAATTGGTGAGCTCTGAGGTGAAGGGGAGGGTCAGATGCCTTGTCAATCAAAGAATGCCTTGTCAACCAACCAGAGGCAGCTTTGCAAACCCAGCAGCCTTCTCAACCAACCAGAGGCCGTTTGTCAAAGAATGCCTCGTCAACCAACCAGAGGCAGCTTTGCAAACCCAGCAGCCTTGTCAACCAACCAGAGGCCGTTTGTCAATGCCAGCAGCCTTCTCAACCAATCAGAGGCAGATTTGTCACTCCCAGCAGTAGGTATAAAACCAGCAGGCCATTGGCCTGCGCTCAGGCCACCCAATTTCTCTCTCTCTTTTCCCTCTGGATTTGACTTTTCTTCTCCTCCTCTCCCCCCCCCACCTAATCTCATTTTTTTTTGTTTGTTTTCTTTATTTCCTTTACCACTCTTTCCTTCTTTCACTCTCTTCCAGATTGTGCAAAGTTTCCTCTTTCCTTCCAGCTCCTTTTGTCTCATGCTTTTACAGTGGTCAGCCGAAAAGGAGGAGGAGGATTTCTATATGGTAAATGCTTCAAAGTGGGGACTTCATCTGTGGTATGTCACAAATGGGACCTGCAACCAAATGTTGCAGTGTGTTCTGCTGCTTCTGTTTAGAGTTCCAGCCAGCTCTTCCCTCCAAGTGTATTACACAATCACGCACACACACACACACACACACACAGAGAGACACAGGGACGCCCCATTCCATAATGATAATTTTATTCTTTATACCCCACACAACTGACTGGGTTGCGCCAGCAACTCTGGCCGGCATCCATCATGTATAAAGACATAATAAAACCCTAGACGTGTTTTAAAAAAACCCCTTCACTGTACAGGATTGCCTTCAGACGGCTTGGGAGTCGGAGAACTCCATACCCCCCAACATTTCTCCATTGAAAATAGGGACACCCTGAGGAAAAGAGATTAACAGTAATTCTTCAAGTGGGTTTGGCTATGCGTGGGTTAATGGGTTAATTGGTGAGCTCTGAGGTGAAGGGGAGGGTCAGATGCCTTGTCAATCAAAGAATGCCTTGTCAACCAACCAGAGGCAGCTTTGCAAACCCAGCAGCCTTGTCAACCAACCAGAGGCCGTTTGTCAAAGAATGCCTCGTCAACCAACCAGAGGCAGCTTTGCAAACCCAGCAGCCTTGTCAACCAACCAGAGGCCGTTTGTCAATGCCAGCAGCCTTCTCAACCAATCAGAGGCAGATTTGTCACTCCCAGCAGTAGGTATAAAACCAGCAGGCCTGGCCTGCGCTCAGGCCATTGGCCTGCGCTCAGGCCATTGGCCTGCGCTCAGGCCATTGGCCTGCGCTCAGGCCATTGGCCTGCGCTCAGGCCATTGGCCTGCGCTCAGGCCATTGGCCTGCGCTCAGGCCATTGGCCTGCGCTCAGGCCATTGGCCTGCGCTCAGGCCATTGGCCTGCGCTCAGGCCATTGGCCTGCGCTCAGGCCATTGGCCTGCGCTCAGGCCATTGGCCTGCGCTCAGGCCATTGGCCTGCGCTCAGGCCATTGGCCTGCGCTCAGGCCATTGGCCTGCGCTCAGGCCATTGGCCTGCGCTCAGGCCACCCAATTTCTCTCTCTCTTTTCCCTCTGGATTTGACTTTTCTTCTCCTCCTCTCCCCCCCCCCACCTAATCTCATTTTTTTTTGTTTGTTTTCTTTATTTCCTTTACCACTCTTTCCTTCTTTCACTCTCTTCCAGATTGTGCAAAGTTTCCTCTTTCCTTCCAGCTCCTTTTGTCTCATGCTTTTACAGTGGTCAGCCGAAAAGGAGGAGGAGGATTTCTATATGGTAAATGCTTCAAAGTGGGGACTTCATCTGTGGTATGTCACAAATGGGACCTGCAACCAAATGTTGCAGTGTGTTCTGCTGCTTCTGTTTAGAGTTCCAGCCAGCTCTTCCCTCCAAGTGTATTACACAATCACGCACATACACACACACACACACACAGAGAGACACAGGGACGCCCCATTCCATAATGATAATTTTATTCTTTATACCCCACACAACTGACTGGGTTGCGCCAGCCACTCTGGCCGGCATCCATCATGTATAAAGACATAATAAAACCCTAGACGTGTTTTAAAAAAACCCCTTCACTGTACAGGATTGCCTTCAGACGGCTTGGGAGTCGGAGAACTCCATACCCCCCAACATTTCTCCATTGAAAATAGGGACACCCTGAGGAAAAGAGATTAACAGTAATTCTTCAAGTGGGTTTGGCTATGCGTGGGTTAATGGGTTAATTGGTGAGCTCTGAGGTGAAGGGGAGGGTCAGATGCCTTGTCAATCAAAGAATGCCTTGTCAACCAACCAGAGGCAGCTTTGCAAACCCAGCAGCCTTCTCAACCAACCAGAGGCCGTTTGTCAAAGAATGCCTCGTCAACCAACCAGAGGCAGCTTTGCAAACCCAGCAGCCTTGTCAACCAACCAGAGGCCGTTTGTCAATGCCAGCAGCCTTCTCAACCAATCAGAGGCAGATTTCACTCCCAGCAGTAGGTATAAAACCAGCAGGCCATTGGCCTGCGCTCAGGCCACCCAATTTCTCTCTCTCTTTTCCCTCTGGATTTGACTTTTCTTCTCCTCCTCTCCCCCCCCCCACCTAATCTCATTTTTTTTTGTTTGTTTTCTTTATTTCCTTTACCACTCTTTCCTTCTTTCACTCTCTTCCAGATTGTGCAAAGTTTCCTCTTTCCTTCCAGCTCCTTTTGTCTCATGCTTTTACAGTGGTCAGCCGAAAAGGAGGAGGAGGATTTCTATATGGTAAATGCTTCAAAGTGGGGACTTCATCTGTGGTATGTCACAAATGGGACCTGCAACCAAATGTTGCAGTGTGTTCTGCTGCTTCTGTTTAGAGTTCCAGCCAGCTCTTCCCTCCAAGTGTATTACACAATCACGCACATACACACACACACACACACAGAGAGACACAGGGACGCCCCATTCCATAATGATAATTTTATTCTTTATACCCCACACAACTGACTGGGTTGCGCCAGCCACTCTGGCCGGCATCCATCATGTATAAAGACATAATAAAACCCTAGACGTGTTTTAAAAAAACCCCTTCACTGTACAGGATTGCCTTCAGACGGCTTGGGAGTCGGAGAACTCCATACCCCCCAACATTTCTCCATTGAAAATAGGGACACCCTGAGGAAAAGAGATTAACAGTAATTCTTCAAGTGGGTTTGGCTATGCGTGGGTTAATGGGTTAATTGGTGAGCTCTGAGGTGAAGGGGAGGGTCAGATGCCTTGTCAATCAAAGAATGCCTTGTCAACCAACCAGAGGCAGCTTTGCAAACCCAGCAGCCTTCTCAACCAACCAGAGGCCGTTTGTCAAAGAATGCCTCGTCAACCAACCAGAGGCAGCTTTGCAAACCCAGCAGCCTTGTCAACCAACCAGAGGCCGTTTGTCAATGCCAGCAGCCTTCTCAACCAATCAGAGGCAGATTTGTCACTCCCAGCAGTAGGTATAAAACCAGCAGGCCATTGGCCTGCGCTCAGGCCATTGGCCTGCGCTCAGGCCATTGGCCTGCGCTCAGGCCACCCAATTTCTCTCTCTCTTTTCCCTCTGGATTTGACTTTTCTTCTCCTCCTCTCCCCCCCCCCACCTAATCTCATTTTTTTTTGTTTGTTTTCTTTATTTCCTTTACCACTCTTTCCTTCTTTCACTCTCTTCCAGATTGTGCAAAGTTTCCTCTTTCCTTCCAGCTCCTTTTGTCTCATGCTTTTACAGTGGTCAGCCGAAAAGGAGGAGGAGGATTTCTATATGGTAAATGCTTCAAAGTGGGGACTTCATCTGTGGTATGTCACAAATGGGACCTGCAACCAAATGTTGCAGTGTGTTCTGCTGCTTCTGTTTAGAGTTCCAGCCAGCTCTTCCCTCCAAGTGTATTACACAATCACGCACATACACACACACACACACACAGAGAGACACAGGGACGCCCCATTCCATAATGATAATTTTATTCTTTATACCCCACACAACTGACTGGGTTGCGCCAGCCACTCTGGCCGGCATCCATCATGTATAAAGACATAATAAAACCCTAGACGTGTTTTAAAAAAACCCCTTCACTGTACAGGATTGCCTTCAGACGGCTTGGGAGTCGGAGAACTCCATACCCCCCAACATTTCTCCATTGAAAATAGGGACACCCTGAGGAAAAGAGATTAACAGTAATTCTTCAAGTGGGTTTGGCTATGCGTGGGTTAATGGGTTAATTGGTGAGCTCTGAGGTGAAGGGGAGGGTCAGATGCCTTGTCAATCAAAGAATGCCTTGTCAACCAACCAGAGGCAGCTTTGCAAACCCAGCAGCCTTCTCAACCAACCAGAGGCCGTTTGTCAAAGAATGCCTCGTCAACCAACCAGAGGCAGCTTTGCAAACCCAGCAGCCTTGTCAACCAACCAGAGGCCGTTTGTCAATGCCAGCAGCCTTCTCAACCAATCAGAGGCAGATTTGTCACTCCCAGCAGTAGGTATAAAACCAGCAGGCCATTGGCCTGCGCTCAGGCCACCCAATTTCTCTCTCTCTTTTCCCTCTGGATTTGACTTTTCTTCTCCTCCTCTCCCCCCCCCACCTAATCTCATTTTTTTTTGTTTGTTTTCTTTATTTCCTTTACCACTCTTTCCTTCTTTCACTCTCTTCCAGATTGTGCAAAGTTTCCTCTTTCCTTCCAGCTCCTTTTGTCTCATGCTTTTACAGTGGTCAGCCGAAAAGGAGGAGGAGGATTTCTATATGGTAAATGCTTCAAAGTGGGGACTTCATCTGTGGTATGTCACAAATGGGACCTGCAACCAAATGTTGCAGTGTGTTCTGCTGCTTCTGTTTAGAGTTCCAGCCAGCTCTTCCCTCCAAGTGTATTACACAATCACGCACATACACACACACACACACACAGAGAGACACAGGGACGCCCCATTCCATAATGATAATTTTATTCTTTATACCCCACACAACTGACTGGGTTGCGCCAGCCACTCTGGCCGGCATCCATCATGTATAAAGACATAATAAAACCCTAGACGTGTTTTAAA
Organism: Podarcis liolepis; assembly: GCF_965112155.1. NCBI lineage: Eukaryota > Metazoa > Chordata > Lepidosauria > Squamata > Lacertidae > Podarcis > Podarcis liolepis. The sequence goes on along the minus strand of NW_028148738.1, from coordinate 29,186 downwards.
AAAACCCCTTCACTGTACAGGATTGCCTTCAGACGGCTTGGGAGTCGGAGAACTCCATACCCCCCAACATTTCTCCATTGAAAATAGGGACACCCTGAGGAAAAGAGATTAACAGTAATTCTTCAAGTGGGTTTGGCTATGCGTGGGTTAATGGGTTAATTGGTGAGCTCTGAGGTGAAGGGGAGGGTCAGATGCCTTGTCAATCAAAGAATGCCTTGTCAACCAACCAGAGGCAGCTTTGCAAACCCAGCAGCCTTCTCAACCAACCAGAGGCCGTTTGTCAAAGAATGCCTCGTCAACCAACCAGAGGCAGCTTTGCAAACCCAGCAGCCTTGTCAACCAACCAGAGGCCGTTTGTCAATGCCAGCAGCCTTCTCAACCAATCAGAGGCAGATTTGTCACTCCCAGCAGTAGGTATAAAACCAGCAGGCCTGGCCTGCGCTCAGGCCATTGGCCTGCGCTCAGGCCATTGGCCTGCGCTCAGGCCATTGGCCTGCGCTCAGGCCATTGGCCTGCGCTCAGGCCATTGGCCTGCGCTCAGGCCATTGGCCTGCGCTCAGGCCATTGGCCTGCGCTCAGGCCATTGGCCTGCGCTCAGGCCACCCAATTTCTCTCTCTCTTTTCCCTCTGGATTTGACTTTTCTTCTCCTCCTCTCCCCCCCCCCACCTAATCTCATTTTTTTTTGTTTGTTTTCTTTATTTCCTTTACCACTCTTTCCTTCTTTCACTCTCTTCCAGATTGTGCAAAGTTTCCTCTTTCCTTCCAGCTCCTTTTGTCTCATGCTTTTACAGTGGTCAGCCGAAAAGGAGGAGGAGGATTTCTATATGGTAAATGCTTCAAAGTGGGGACTTCATCTGTGGTATGTCACAAATGGGACCTGCAACCAAATGTTGCAGTGTGTTCTGCTGCTTCTGTTTAGAGTTCCAGCCAGCTCTTCCCTCCAAGTGTATTACACAATCACGCACATACACACACACACACACACAGAGAGACACAGGGACGCCCCATTCCATAATGATAATTTTATTCTTTATACCCCACACAACTGACTGGGTTGCGCCAGCCACTCTGGCCGGCATCCATCATGTATAAAGACATAATAAAACCCTAGACGTGTTTTAAAAAAACCCCTTCACTGTACAGGATTGCCTTCAGACGGCTTGGGAGTCGGAGAACTCCATACCCCCCAACATTTCTCCATTGAAAATAGGGACACCCTGAGGAAAAGAGATTAACAGTAATTCTTCAAGTGGGTTTGGCTATGCGTGGGTTAATGGGTTAATTGGTGAGCTCTGAGGTGAAGGGGAGGGTCAGATGCCTTGTCAATCAAAGAATGCCTTGTCAACCAACCAGAGGCAGCTTTGCAAACCCAGCAGCCTTCTCAACCAACCAGAGGCCGTTTGTCAAAGAATGCCTCGTCAACCAACCAGAGGCAGCTTTGCAAACCCAGCAGCCTTGTCAACCAACCAGAGGCCGTTTGTCAATGCCAGCAGCCTTCTCAACCAATCAGAGGCAGATTTGTCACTCCCAGCAGTAGGTATAAAACCAGCAGGCCATTGGCCTGCGCTCAGGCCATTGGCCTGCGCTCAGGCCACCCAATTTCTCTCTCTCTTTTCCCTCTGGATTTGACTTTTCTTCTCCTCCTCTCCCCCCCCCCCACCTAATCTCATTTTTTTTTGTTTGTTTTCTTTATTTCCTTTACCACTCTTTCCTTCTTTCACTCTCTTCCAGATTGTGCAAAGTTTCCTCTTTCCTTCCAGCTCCTTTTGTCTCATGCTTTTACAGTGGTCAGCCGAAAAGGAGGAGGAGGATTTCTATATGGTAAATGCTTCAAAGTGGGGACTTCATCTGTGGTATGTCACAAATGGGACCTGCAACCAAATGTTGCAGTGTGTTCTGCTGCTTCTGTTTAGAGTTCCAGCCAGCTCTTCCCTCCAAGTGTATTACACAATCACGCACATACACACACACACACACACACAGAGACACAGGGACGCCCCATTCCATAATGATAATTTTATTCTTTATACCCCACACAACTGACTGGGTTGCGCCAGCCACTCTGGCCGGCATCCATCATGTATAAAGACATAATAAAACCCTAGACGTGTTTTAAAAAAACCCCTTCACTGTACAGGATTGCCTTCAGACGGCTTGGGAGTCGGATAACTCCATACCCCCCAACATTTCTCCATTGAAAATAGGGACACCCTGAGGAAAAGAGATTAACAGTAATTCTTCAAGTGGGTTTGGCTATGCGTGGGTTAATGGGTTAATTGGTGAGCTCTGAGGTGAAGGGGAGGGTCAGATGCCTTGTCAATCAAAGAATGCCTTGTCAACCAACCAGAGGCAGCTTTGCAAACCCAGCAGCCTTGTCAACCAACCAGAGGCCGTTTGTCAATGCCAGCAGCCTTCTCAACCAATCAGAGGCAGATTTGTCACTCCCAGCAGTAGGTATAAAACCAGCAGGCCTGGCCTGCGCTCAGGCCCTTGGCCTGCGCTCAGGCCCTTGGCCTGCGCTCAGGCCCTTGGCCTGCGCTCAGGCCACCCAATTTCTCTCTCTCTTTTCCCTCTGGATTTGACTTTTCTTCTCCTCCTCTCCCCCCCCCACCTAATCTCATTTTTTTTTGTTTGTTTTCTTTATTTCCTTTACCACTCTTTCCTTCTTTCACTCTCTTCCAGATTGTGCAAAGTTTCCTCTTTCCTTCCAGCTCCTTTTGTCTCATGCTTTTACAGTGGTCAGCCGAAAAGGAGGAGGAGGATTTCTATATGGTAAATGCTTCAAAGTGGGGACTTCATCTGTGGTATGTCACAAATGGGACCTGCAACCAAATGTTGCAGTGTGTTCTGCTGCTTCTGTTTAGAGTTCCAGCCAGCTCTTCCCTCCAAGTGTATTACACAATCACGCACATACACACACACACACACACAGAGAGACACAGGGACGCCCCATTCCATAATGATAATTTTATTCTTTATACCCCACACAACTGACTGGGTTGCGCCAGCCACTCTGGCCGGCATCCATCATGTATAAAGACATAATAAAACCCTAGACGTGTTTTAAAAAAACCCCTTCACTGTACAGGATTGCCTTCAGACGGCTTGGGAGTCGGAGAACTCCATACCCCCCAACATTTCTCCATTGAAAATAGGGACACCCTGAGGAAAAGAGATTAACAGTAATTCTTCAAGTGGGTTTGGCTATGCGTGGGTTAATGGGTTAATTGGTGAGCTCTGAGGTGAAGGGGAGGGTCAGATGCCTTGTCAATCAAAGAATGCCTTGTCAACCAACCAGAGGCAGCTTTGCAAACCCAGCAGCCTTCTCAACCAACCAGAGGCCGTTTGTCAAAGAATGCCTCGTCAACCAACCAGAGGCAGCTTTGCAAACCCAGCAGCCTTGTCAACCAACCAGAGGCCGTTTGTCAATGCCAGCAGCCTTCTCAACCAATCAGAGGCAGATTTGTCACTCCCAGCAGTAGGTATAAAACCAGCAGGCCTGGCCTGCGCTCAGGCCATTGGCCTGCGCTCAGGCCATTGGCCTGCGCTCAGGCCATTGGCCTGCGCTCAGGCCATTGGCCTGCGCTCAGGCCATTGGCCTGCGCTCAGGCCATTGGCCTGCGCTCAGGCCATTGGCCTGCGCTCAGGCCATTGGCCTGCGCTCAGGCCATTGGCCTGCGCTCAGGCCATTGGCCTGCGCTCAGGCCATTGGCCTGCGCTCAGGCCATTGGCCTGCGCTCAGGCCATTGGCCTGCGCTCAGGCCACCCAATTTCTCTCTCTCTTTTCCCTCTGGATTTGACTTTTCTTCTCCTCCTCTCCCCCCCCCCACCTAATCTCATTTTTTTTTGTTTGTTTTCTTTATTTCCTTTACCACTCTTTCCTTCTTTCACTCTCTTCCAGATTGTGCAAAGTTTCCTCTTTCCTTCCAGCTCCTTTTGTCTCATGCTTTTACAGTGGTCAGCCGAAAAGGAGGAGGAGGATTTCTATATGGTAAATGCTTCAAAGTGGGGACTTCATCTGTGGTATGTCACAAATGGGACCTGCAACCAAATGTTGCAGTGTGTTCTGCTGCTTCTGTTTAGAGTTCCAGCCAGCTCTTCCCTCCAAGTGTATTACACAATCACGCACATACACACACACACACACAGAGAGAGACACAGGGACGCCCCATTCCATAATGATAATTTTATTCTTTATACCCCACACAACTGACTGGGTTGCGCCAGCCACTCTGGCCGGCATCCATCATGTATAAAGACATAATAAAACCCTAGACGTGTTTTAAAAAAACCCCTTCACTGTACAGGATTGCCTTCAGACGGCTTGGGAGTCGGAGAACTCCATACCCCCCAACATTTCTCCATTGAAAATAGGGACACCCTGAGGAAAAGAGATTAACAGTAATTCTTCAAGTGGGTTTGGCTATGCGTGGGTTAATGGGTTAATTGGTGAGCTCTGAGGTGAAGGGGAGGGTCAGATGCCTTGTCAATCAAAGAATGCCTTGTCAACCAACCAGAGGCAGCTTTGCAAACCCAGCAGCCTTCTCAACCAACCAGAGGCCGTTTGTCAAAGAATGCCTCGTCAACCAACCAGAGGCAGCTTTGCAAACCCAGCAGCCTTGTCAACCAACCAGAGGCCGTTTGTCAATGCCAGCAGCCTTCTCAACCAATCAGAGGCAGATTTGTCACTCCCAGCAGTAGGTATAAAACCAGCAGGCCATTGGCCTGCGCTCAGGCCATTGGCCTGCGCTCAGGCCACCCAATTTCTCTCTCTCTTTTCCCTCTGGATTTGACTTTTCTTCTCCTCCTCTCCCCCCCCCCCACCTAATCTCATTTTTTTTTGTTTGTTTTCTTTATTTCCTTTACCACTCTTTCCTTCTTTCACTCTCTTCCAAATTGTGCAAAGTTTCCTCTTTCCTTCCAGCTCCTTTTGTCTCATGCTTTTACAGTGGTCAGCCGAAAAGGAGGAGGAGGATTTCTATATGGTAAATGCTTCAAAGTGGGGACTTCATCTGTGGTATGTCACAAATGGGACCTGCAACCAAATGTTGCAGTGTGTTCTGCTGCTTCTGTTTAGAGTTCCAGCCAGCTCTTCCCTCCAAGTGTATTACACAATCACGCACATACACACACACACACACACACAGAGACACAGGGACGCCCCATTCCATAATGATAATTTTATTCTTTATACCCCACACAACTGACTGGGTTGCGCCAGCCACTCTGGCCGGCATCCATCATGTATAAAGACATCCATCATGTATAAAGACATAATAAAACCCTAGACGTGTTTTAAAAAAACCCCTTCACTGTACAGGATTGCCTTCAGACGGCTTGGGAGTCGGAGAACTCCATACCCCCCAACATTTCTCCATTGAAAATAGGGACACCCTGAGGAAAAGAGATTAACAGTAATTCTTCAAGTGGGTTTGGCTATGCGTGGGTTAATGGGTTAATTGGTGAGCTCTGAGGTGAAGGGGAGGGTCAGATGCCTTGTCAATCAAAGAATGCCTTGTCAACCAACCAGAGGCAGCTTTGCAAACCCAGCAGCCTTCTCAACCAACCAGAGGCCGTTTGTCAAAGAATGCCTCGTCAACCAACCAGAGGCAGCTTTGCAAACCCAGCAGCCTTGTCAACCAACCAGAGGCCGTTTGTCAATGCCAGCAGCCTTCTCAACCAATCAGAGGCAGATTTGTCACTCCCAGCAGTAGGTATAAAACCAGCAGGCCATTGGCCTGCGCTCAGGCCACCCAATTTCTCTCTCTCTTTTCCCTCTGGATTTGACTTTTCTTCTCCTCCTCTCCCCCCCCCCACCTAATCTCATTTTTTTTTGTTTGTTTTCTTTATTTCCTTTACCACTCTTTCCTTCTTTCACTCTCTTCCAGATTGTGCAAAGTTTCCTCTTTCCTTCCAGCTCCTTTTGTCTCATGCTTTTACAGTGGTCAGCCGAAAAGGAGGAGGAGGATTTCTATATGGTAAATGCTTCAAAGTGGGGACTTCATCTGTGGTATGTCACAAATGGGACCTGCAACCAAATGTTGCAGTGTGTTCTGCTGCTTCTGTTTAGAGTTCCAGCCAGCTCTTCCCTCCAAGTGTATTACACAATCACGCACATACACACACACACACACACACAGAGACACAGGGACGCCCCATTCCATAATGATAATTTTATTCTTTATACCCCACACAACTGACTGGGTTGCGCCAGCCACTCTGGCCGGCATCCATCATGTATAAAGACATAATAAAACCCTAGACGTGTTTTAAAAAAACCCCTTCACTGTACAGGATTGCCTTCAGACGGCTTGGGAGTCGGAGAACTCCATACCCCCCAACATTTCTCCATTGAAAATAGGGACACCCTGAGGAAAAGAGATTAACAGTAATTCTTCAAGTGGGTTTGGCTATGCGTGGGTTAATGGGTTAATTGGTGAGCTCTGAGGTGAAGGGGAGGGTCAGATGCCTTGTCAATCAAAGAATGCCTTGTCAACCAACCAGAGGCAGCTTTGCAAACCCAGCAGCCTTCTCAACCAACCAGAGGCCGTTTGTCAAAGAATGCCTCGTCAACCAACCAGAGGCAGCTTTGCAAACCCAGCAGCCTTGTCAACCAACCAGAGGCCGTTTGTCAATGCCAGCAGCCTTCTCAACCAATCAGAGGCAGATTTGTCACTCCCAGCAGTAGGTATAAAACCAGCAGGCCATTGGCCTGCGCTCAGGCCACCCAATTTCTCTCTCTCTTTTCCCTCTGGATTTGACTTTTCTTCTCCTCCTCTCCCCCCCCCCACCTAATCTCATTTTTTTTTGTTTGTTTTCTTTATTTCCTTTACCACTCTTTCCTTCTTTCACTCTCTTCCAGATTGTGCAAAGTTTCCTCTTTCCTTCCAGCTCCTTTTGTCTCATGCTTTTACAGTGGTCAGCCGAAAAGGAGGAGGAGGATTTCTATATGGTAAATGCTTCAAAGTGGGGACTTCATCTGTGGTATGTCACAAATGGGACCTGCAACCAAATGTTGCAGTGTGTTCTGCTGCTTCTGTTTAGAGTTCCAGCCAGCTCTTCCCTCCAAGTGTATTACACAATCACGCACATACACACACACACACACACAGAGAGACACAGGGACGCCCCATTCCATAATGATAATTTTATTCTTTATACCCCACACAACTGACTGGGTTGCGCCAGCCACTCTGGCCGGCATCCATCATGTATAAAGACATAATAAAACCCTAGACGTGTTTTAAAAAAACCCCTTCACTGTACAGGATTGCCTTCAGACGGCTTGGGAGTCGGAGAACTCCATACCCCCCAACATTTCTCCATTGAAAATAGGGACACCCTGAGGAAAAGAGATTAACAGTAATTCTTCAAGTGGGTTTGGCTATGCGTGGGTTAATGGGTTAATTGGTGAGCTCTGAGGTGAAGGGGAGGGTCAGATGCCTTGTCAATCAAAGAATGCCTTGTCAACCAACCAGAGGCAGCTTTGCAAACCCAGCAGCCTTCTCAACCAACCAGAGGCCGTTTGTCAAAGAATGCCTCGTCAACCAACCAGAGGCAGCTTTGCAAACCCAGCAGCCTTGTCAACCAACCAGAGGCCGTTTGTCAATGCCAGCAGCCTTCTCACCCAATCAGAGGCAGATTTGTCACTCCCAGCAGTAGGTATAAAACCAGCAGGCCTGGCCTGCGCTCAGGCCATTGGCCTGCGCTCAGGCCATTGGCCTGCGCTCAGGCCATTGGCCTGCGCTCAGGCCATTGGCCTGCGCTCAGGCCATTGGCCTGCGCTCAGGCCATTGGCCTGCGCTCAGGCCATTGGCCTGCGCTCAGGCCATTGGCCTGCGCTCAGGCCATTGGCCTGCGCTCAGGCCATTGGCCTGCGCTCAGGCCATTGGCCTGCGCTCAGGCCATTGGCCTGCGCTCAGGCCATTGGCCTGCGCTCAGGCCATTGGCCTGCGCTCAGGCCATTGGCCTGCGCTCAGGCCATTGGCCTGCGCTCAGGCCATTGGCCTGCGCTCAGGCCATTGGCCTGCGCTCAGGCCATTGGCCTGCGCTCAGGCCACCCAATTTCTCTCTCTCTTTTCCCTCTGGATTTGACTTTTCTTCTCCTCCTCTCCCCCCCCCCACCTAATCTCATTTTTTTTTGTTTGTTTTCTTTATTTCCTTTACCACTCTTTCCTTCTTTCACTCTCTTCCAGATTGTGCAAAGTTTCCTCTTTCCTTCCAGCTCCTTTTGTCTCATGCTTTTACAGTGGTCAGCCGAAAAGGAGGAGGAGGATTTCTATATGGTAAATGCTTCAAAGTGGGGACTTCATCTGTGGTATGTCACAAATGGGACCTGCAACCAAATGTTGCAGTGTGTTCTGCTGCTTCTGTTTAGAGTTCCAGCCAGCTCTTCCCTCCAAGTGTATTACACAATCACGCACATACACACACACACACACACACAGAGACACAGGGACGCCCCATTCCATAATGATAATTTTATTCTTTATACCCCACACAACTGACTGGGTTGCGCCAGCCACTCTGGCCGGCATCCATCATGTATAAAGACATAATAAAACCCTAGACGTGTTTTAAAAAAACCCCTTCACTGTACAGGATTGCCTTCAGACGGCTTGGGAGTCGGAGAACTCCATACCCCCCAACATTTCTCCATTGAAAATAGGGACACCCTGAGGAAAAGAGATTAACAGTAATTCTTCAAGTGGGTTTGGCTATGCGTGGGTTAATGGGTTAATTGGTGAGCTCTGAGGTGAAGGGGAGGGTCAGATGCCTTGTCAATCAAAGAATGCCTTGTCAACCAACCAGAGGCAGCTTTGCAAACCCAGCAGCCTTCTCAACCAACCAGAGGCCGTTTGTCAAAGAATGCCTCGTCAACCAACCAGAGGCAGCTTTGCAAACCCAGCAGCCTTGTCAACCAACCAGAGGCCGTTTGTCAATGCCAGCAGCCTTCTCAACCAATCAGAGGCAGATTTGTCACTCCCAGCAGTAGGTATAAAACCAGCAGGCCATTGGCCTGCGCTCAGGCCACCCAATTTCTCTCTCTCTTTTCCCTCTGGATTTGACTTTTCTTCTCCTCCTCTCCCCCCCCCCACCTAATCTCATTTTTTTTTGTTTGTTTTCTTTATTTCCTTTACCACTCTTTCCTTCTTTCACTCTCTTCCAGATTGTGCAAAGTTTCCTCTTTCCTTCCAGCTCCTTTTGTCTCATGCTTTTACAGTGGTCAGCCGAAAAGGAGGAGGAGGATTTCTATATGGTAAATGCTTCAAAGTGGGGACTTCATCTGTGGTATGTCACAAATGGGACCTGCAACCAAATGTTGCAGTGTGTTCTGCTGCTTCTGTTTAGAGTTCCAGCCAGCTCTTCCCTCCAAGTGTATTACACAATCACGCACATACACACACACACACACACAGAGAGACACAGGGACGCCCCATTCCATAATGATAATTTTATTCTTTATACCCCACACAACTGACTGGGTTGCGCCAGCCACTCTGGCCGGCATCCATCATGTATAAAGACATAATAAAACCCTAGACGTGTTTTAAAAAAACCCCTTCACTGTACAGGATTGCCTTCAGACGGCTTGGGAGTCGGAGAACTCCATACCCCCCAACATTTCTCCATTGAAAATAGGGACACCCTGAGGAAAAGAGATTAACAGTAATTCTTCAAGTGGGTTTGGCTATGCGTGGGTTAATGGGTTAATTGGTGAGCTCTGAGGTGAAGGGGAGGGTCAGATGCCTTGTCAAATCAAAGAATGCCTTGTCAACCAACCAGAGGCAGCTTTGCAAACCCAGCAGCCTTCTCAACCAACCAGAGGCCGTTTGTCAAAGAATGCCTCGTCAACCAACCAGAGGCAGCTTTGCAAACCCAGCAGCCTTGTCAACCAACCAGAGGCCGTTTGTCAATGCCAGCAGCCTTCTCAACCAATCAGAGGCAGATTTGTCACTCCCAGCAGTAGGTATAAAACCAGCAGGCCATTGGCCTGCGCTCAGGCCACCCAATTTCTCTCTCTCTTTTCCCTCTGGATTTGACTTTTCTTCTCCTCCTCTCCCCCCCCCACCTAATCTCATTTTTTTTTGTTTGTTTTCTTTATTTCCTTTACCACTCTTTCCTTCTTTCACTCTCTTCCAGATTGTGCAAAGTTTCCTCTTTCCTTCCAGCTCCTTTTGTCTCATGCTTTTACAGTGGTCAGCCGAAAAGGAGGAGGAGGATTTCTATATGGTAAATGCTTCAAAGTGGGGACTTCATCTGTGGTATGTCACAAATGGGACCTGCAACCAAATGTTGCAGTGTGTTCTGCTGCTTCTGTTTAGAGTTCCAGCCAGCTCTTATCTCCAAGTGTATTACACAATCACGCACATACACACACACACACACACACAGAGACACAGGGACGCCCCATTCCATAATGATAATTTTATTCTTTATACCCCACACAACTGACTGGGTTGCGCCAGCCACTCTGGCCGGCATCCATCATGTATAAAGACATAATAAAACCCTAGACGTGTTTTAAAAAAACCCCTTCACTGTACAGGATTGCCTTCAGACGGCTTGGGAGTCGGAGAACTCCATACCCCCCAACATTTCTCCATTGAAAATAGGGACACCCTGAGGAAAAGAGATTAACAGTAATTCTTCAAGTGGGTTTGGCTATGCGTGGGTTAATGGGTTAATTGGTGAGCTCTGAGGTGAAGGGGAGGGTCAGATGCCTTGTCAATCAAAGAATGCCTTGTCAACCAACCAGAGGCAGCTTTGCAAACCCAGCAGCCTTCTCAACCAACCAGAGGCCGTTTGTCAAAGAATGCCTCGTCAACCAACCAGAGGCAGCTTTGCAAACCCAGCAGCCTTGTCAACCAACCAGAGGCCGTTTGTCAATGCCAGCAGCCTTCTCAACCAATCAGAGGCAGATTTGTCACTCCCAGCAGTAGGTATAAAACCAGCAGGCCTGGCCTGCGCTCAGGCCATTGGCCTGCGCTCAGGCCATTGGCCTGCGCTCAGGCCATTGGCCTGCGCTCAGGCCATTGGCCTGCGCTCAGGCCATTGGCCTGCGCTCAGGCCATTGGCCTGCGCTCAGGCCATTGGCCTGCGCTCAGGCCATTGGCCTGCGCTCAGGCCATTGGCCTGCGCTCAGGCCATTGGCCTGCGCTCAGGCCATTGGCCTGCGCTCAGGCCATTGGCCTGCGCTCAGGCCATTGGCCTGCGCTCAGGCCATTGGCCTGCGCTCAGGCCATTGGCCTGCGCTCAGGCCATTGGCCTGCGCTCAGGCCATTGGCCTGCGCTCAGGCCATTGGCCTGCGCTCAGGCCATTGGCCTGCGCTCAGGCCATTGGCCTGCGCTCAGGCCATTGGCCTGCGCTCAGGCCATTGGCCTGCGCTCAGGCCATTGGCCTGCGCTCAGGCCATTGGCCTGCGCTCAGGCCACCCAATTTCTCTCTCTCTTTTCCCTCTGGATTTGACTTTTCTTCTCCTCCTCTCCCCCCCCCCACCTAATCTCATTTTTTTTTGTTTGTTTTCTTTATTTCCTTTACCACTCTTTCCTTCTTTCACTCTCTTCCAGATTGTGCAAAGTTTCCTCTTTCCTTCCAGCTCCTTTTGTCTCATGCTTTTACAGTGGTCAGCCGAAAAGGAGGAGGAGGATTTCTATATGGTAAATGCTTCAAAGTGGGGACTTCATCTGTGGTATGTCACAAATGGGACCTGCAACCAAATGTTGCAGTGTGTTCTGCTGCTTCTGTTTAGAGTTCCAGCCAGCTCTTCCCTCCAAGTGTATTACACAATCACGCACATACACACACACACACACAGAGAGAGACACAGGGACGCCCCATTCCATAATGATAATTTTATTCTTTATTGATAATTTTATTCTTTATACCCCACACAACTGACTGGGTTGCGCCAGCCACTCTGGCCGGCATCCATCATGTATAAAGACATAATAAAACCCTAGACGTGTTTTAAAAAAACCCCTTCACTGTACAGGATTGCCTTCAGACGGCTTGGGAGTCGGAGAACTCCATACCCCCCAACATTTCTCCATTGAAAATAGGGACACCCTGAGGAAAAGAGATTAACAGTAATTCTTCAAGTGGGTTTGGCTATGCGTGGGTTAATGGGTTAATTGGTGAGCTCTGAGGTGAAGGGGAGGGTCAGATGCCTTGTCAATCAAAGAATGCCTTGTCAACCAACCAGAGGCAGCTTTGCAAACCCAGCAGCCTTCTCAACCAACCAGAGGCCGTTTGTCAAAGAATGCCTCGTCAACCAACCAGAGGCAGCTTTGCAAACCCAGCAGCCTTGTCAACCAACCAGAGGCCGTTTGTCAATGCCAGCAGCCTTCTCAACCAATCAGAGGCAGATTTGTCACTCCCAGCAGTAGGTATAAAACCAGCAGGCCTGGCCTGCGCTCAGGCCATTGGCCTGCGCTCAGGCCATTGGCCTGCGCTCAGGCCATTGGCCTGCGCTCAGGCCATTGGCCTGCGCTCAGGCCATTGGCCTGCGCTCAGGCCATTGGCCTGCGCTCAGGCCATTGGCCTGCGCTCAGGCCATTGGCCTGCGCTCAGGCCATTGGCCTGCGCTCAGGCCATTGGCCTGCGCTCAGGCCATTGGCCTGCGCTCAGGCCATTGGCCTGCGCTCAGGCCATTGGCCTGCGCTCAGGCCATTGGCCTGCGCTCAGGCCATTGGCCTGCGCTCAGGCCATTGGCCTGCGCTCAGGCCATTGGCCTGCGCTCAGGCCATTGGCCTGCGCTCAGGCCATTGGCCTGCGCTCAGGCCACCCAATTTCTCTCTCTCTTTTCCCTCTGGATTTGACTTTTCTTCTCCTCCTCTCCCCCCCCCCACCTAATCTCATTTTTTTTTGTTTGTTTTCTTTATTTCCTTTACCACTCTTTCCTTCTTTCACTCTCTTCCAGATTGTGCAAAGTTTCCTCTTTCCTTCCAGCTCCTTTTGTCTCATGCTTTTACAGTGGTCAGCCGAAAAGGAGGAGGAGGATTTCTATATGGTAAATGCTTCAAAGTGGGGACTTCATCTGTGGTATGTCACAAATGGGACCTGCAACCAAATGTTGCAGTGTGTTCTGCTGCTTCTGTTTAGAGTTCCAGCCAGCTCTTCCCTCCAAGTGTATTACACAATCACGCACATACACACACACACACACAGAGAGAGACACAGGGACGCCCCATTCCATAATGATAATTTTATTCTTTATACCCCACACAACTGACTGGGTTGCGCCAGCCACTCTGGCCGGCATCCATCATGTATAAAGACATAATAAAACCCTAGACGTGTTTTAAAAAAACCCCTTCACTGTACAGGATTGCCTTCAGACGGCTTGGGAGTCGGAGAACTCCATACCCCCCAACATTTCTCCATTGAAAATAGGGACACCCTGAGGAAAAGAGATTAACAGTAATTCTTCAAGTGGGTTTGGCTATGCGTGGGTTAATGGGTTAATTGGTGAGCTCTGAGGTGAAGGGGAGGGTCAGATGCCTTGTCAATCAAAGAATGCCTTGTCAACCAACCAGAGGCAGCTTTGCAAACCCAGCAGCCTTCTCAACCAACCAGAGGCCGTTTGTCAAAGAATGCCTCGTCAACCAACCAGAGGCAGCTTTGCAAACCCAGCAGCCTTGTCAACCAACCAGAGGCCGTTTGTCAATGCCAGCAGCCTTCTCAACCAATCAGAGGCAGATTTGTCACTCCCAGCAGTAGGTATAAAACCAGCAGGCCTGGCCTGCGCTCAGGCCATTGGCCTGCGCTCAGGCCATTGGCCTGCGCTCAGGCCATTGGCCTGCGCTCAGGCCATTGGCCTGCGCTCAGGCCATTGGCCTGCGCTCAGGCCATTGGCCTGCGCTCAGGCCATTGGCCTGCGCTCAGGCCATTGGCCTGCGCTCAGGCCATTGGCCTGCGCTCAGGCCATTGGCCTGCGCTCAGGCCATTGGCCTGCGCTCAGGCCATTGGCCTGCGCTCAGGCCATTGGCCTGCGCTCAGGCCATTGGCCTGCGCTCAGGCCATTGGCCTGCGCTCAGGCCATTGGCCTGCGCTCAGGCCATTGGCCTGCGCTCAGGCCATTGGCCTGCGCTCAGGCCATTGGCCTGCGCTCAGGCCATTGGCCTGCGCTCAGGCCATTGGCCTGCGCTCAGGCCATTGGCCTGCGCTCAGGCCACCCAATTTCTCTCTCTCTTTTCCCTCTGGATTTGACTTTTCTTCTCCTCCTCTCCCCCCCCCACCTAATCTCATTTTTTTTTGTTTGTTTTCTTTATTTCCTTTACCACTCTTTCCTTCTTTCACTCTCTTCCAGATTGTGCAAAGTTTCCTCTTTCCTTCCAGCTCCTTTTGTCTCATGCTTTTACAGTGGTCAGCCGAAAAGGAGGAGGAGGATTTCTATATGGTAAATGCTTCAAAGTGGGGACTTCATCTGTGGTATGTCACAAATGGGACCTGCGTATGTCACAAATGGGACCTGCAACCAAATGTTGCAGTGTGTTCTGCTGCTTCTGTTTAGAGTTCCAGCCAGCTCTTCCCTCCAAGTGTATTACACAATCACGCACATACACACACACACACACACAGAGAGACACAGGGACGCCCCATTCCATAATGATAATTTTATTCTTTATACCCCACACAACTGACTGGGTTGCGCCAGCCACTCTGGCCGGCATCCATCATGTATAAAGACATAATAAAACCCTAGACGTGTTTTAAAAAAACCCCTTCACTGTACAGGATTGCCTTCAGACGGCTTGGGAGTCGGAGAACTCCATACCCCCCAACATTTCTCCATTGAAAATAGGGACACCCTGAGGAAAAGAGATTAACAGTAATTCTTCAAGTGGGTTTGGCTATGCGTGGGTTAATGGGTTAATTGGTGAGCTCTGAGGTGAAGGGGAGGGTCAGATGCCTTGTCAATCAAAGAATGCCTTGTCAACCAACCAGAGGCAGCTTTGCAAACCCAGCAGCCTTCTCAACCAACCAGAGGCCGTTTGTCAAAGAATGCCTCGTCAACCAACCAGAGGCAGCTTTGCAAACCCAGCAGCCTTGTCAACCAACCAGAGGCCGTTTGTCAATGCCAGCAGCCTTCTCAACCAATCAGAGGCAGATTTGTCACTCCCAGCAGTAGGTATAAAACCAGCAGGCCATTGGCCTGCGCTCAGGCCACCCAATTTCTCTCTCTCTTTTCCCTCTGGATTTGACTTTTCTTCTCCTCCTCTCCCCCCCCCCACCTAATCTCATTTTTTTTTGTTTGTTTTCTTTATTTCCTTTACCACTCTTTCCTTCTTTCACTCTCTTCCAGATTGTGCAAAGTTTCCTCTTTCCTTCCAGCTCCTTTTGTCTCATGCTTTTACAGTGGTCAGCCGAAAAGGAGGAGGAGGATTTCTATATGGTAAATGCTTCAAAGTGGGGACTTCATCTGTGGTATGTCACAAATGGGACCTGCAACCAAATGTTGCAGTGTGTTCTGCTGCTTCTGTTTAGAGTTCCAGCCAGCTCTTCCCTCCAAGTGTATTACACAATCACGCACATACACACACACACACACAGAGAGAGACACAGGGACGCCCCATTCCATAATGATAATTTTATTCTTTATACCCCACACAACTGACTGGGTTGCGCCAGCCACTCTGGCCGGCATCCATCATGTATAAAGACATAATAAAACCCTAGACGTGTTTTAAAAAAACCCCTTCACTGTACAGGATTGCCTTCAGACGGCTTGGGAGTCGGAGAACTCCATACCCCCCAACATTTCTCCATTGAAAATAGGGACACCCTGAGGAAAAGAGATTAACAGTAATTCTTCAAGTGGGTTTGGCTATGCGTGGGTTAATGGGTTAATTGGTGAGCTCTGAGGTGAAGGGGAGGGTCAGATGCCTTGTCAATCAAAGAATGCCTTGTCAACCAACCAGAGGCAGCTTTGCAAACCCAGCAGCCTTCTCAACCAACCAGAGGCCGTTTGTCAAAGAATGCCTCGTCAACCAACCAGAGGCAGCTTTGCAAACCCAGCAGCCTTGTCAACCAACCAGAGGCCGTTTGTCAATGCCAGCAGCCTTCTCAACCAATCAGAGGCAGATTTGTCACTCCCAGCAGTAGGTATAAAACCAGCAGGCCTGGCCTGCGCTCAGGCCACCCAATTTCTCTCTCTCTTTTCCCTCTGGATTTGACTTTTCTTCTCCTCCTCTCCCCCCCCCACCTAATCTCATTTTTTTTTGTTTGTTTTCTTTATTTCCTTTACCACTCTTTCCTTCTTTCACTCTCTTCCAGATTGTGCAAAGTTTCCTCTTTCCTTCCAGCTCCTTTTGTCTCATGCTTTTACAGTGGTCAGCCGAAAAGGAGGAGGAGGATTTCTATATGGTAAATGCTTCAAAGTGGGGACTTCATCTGTGGTATGTCACAAATGGGACCTGCAACCAAATGTTGCAGTGTGTTCTGCTGCTTCTGTTTAGAGTTCCAGCCAGCTCTTCCCTCCAAGTGTATTACACAATCACGCACATACACACACACACACACACAGAGAGACACAGGGACGCCCCATTCCATAATGATAATTTTATTCTTTATACCCCACACAACTGACTGGGTTGCGCCAGCCACTCTGGCCGGCATCCATCATGTATAAAGACATAATAAAACCCTAGACGTGTTTTAAAAAAACCCCTTCACTGTACAGGATTGCCTTCAGACGGCTTGGGAGTCGGAGAACTCCATACCCCCCAACATTTCTCCATTGAAAATAGGGACACCCTGAGGAAAAGAGATTAACAGTAATTCTTCAAGTGGGTTTGGCTATGCGTGGGTTAATGGGTTAATTGGTGAGCTCTGAGGTGAAGGGGAGGGTCAGATGCCTTGTCAATCAAAGAATGCCTTGTCAACCAACCAGAGGCAGCTTTGCAAACCCAGCAGCCTTCTCAACCAACCAGAGGCCGTTTGTCAAAGAATGCCTCGTCAACCAACCAGAGGCAGCTTTGCAAACCCAGCAGCCTTGTCAACCAACCAGAGGCCGTTTGTCAATGCCAGCAGCCTTCTCAACCAATCAGAGGCAGATTTGTCACTCCCAGCAGTAGGTATAAAACCAGCAGGCCTGGCCTGCGCTCAGGCCATTGGCCTGCGCTCAGGCCATTGGCCTGCGCTCAGGCCATTGGCCTGCGCTCAGGCCATTGGCCTGCGCTCAGGCCATTGGCCTGCGCTCAGGCCATTGGCCTGCGCTCAGGCCATTGGCCTGCGCTCAGGCCATTGGCCTGCGCTCAGGCCATTGGCCTGCGCTCAGGCCATTGGCCTGCGCTCAGGCCATTGGCCTGCGCTCAGGCCATTGGCCTGCGCTCAGGCCATTGGCCTGCGCTCAGGCCATTGGCCTGCGCTCAGGCCATTGGCCTGCGCTCAGGCCATTGGCCTGCGCTCAGGCCATTGGCCTGCGCTCAGGCCATTGGCCTGCGCTCAGGCCACCCAATTTCTCTCTCTCTTTTCCCTCTGGATTTGACTTTTCTTCTCCTCCTCTCCCCCCCCCCACCTAATCTCATTTTTTTTTGTTTGTTTTCTTTATTTCCTTTACCACTCTTTCCTTCTTTCACTCTCTTCCAGATTGTGCAAAGTTTCCTCTTTCCTTCCAGCTCCTTTTGTCTCATGCTTTTACAGTGGTCAGCCGAAAAGGAGGAGGAGGATTTCTATATGGTAAATGCTTCAAAGTGGGGACTTCATCTGTGGTATGTCACAAATGGGACCTGCAACCAAATGTTGCAGTGTGTTCTGCTGCTTCTGTTTAGAGTTCCAGCCAGCTCTTCCCTCCAAGTGTATTACACAATCACGCACATACACACACACACACACACAGAGAGACACAGGGACGCCCCATTCCATAATGATAATTTTATTCTTTATACCCCACACAACTGACTGGGTTGCGCCAGCCACTCTGGCCGGCATCCATCATGTATAAAGACATAATAAAACCCTAGACGTGTTTTAAAAAAACCCCTTCACTGTACAGGATTGCCTTCAGACGGCTTGGGAGTCGGAGAACTCCATACCCCCCAACATTTCTCCATTGAAAATAGGGACACCCTGAGGAAAAGAGATTAACAGTAATTCTTCAAGTGGGTTTGGCTATGCGTGGGTTAATGGGTTAATTGGTGAGCTCTGAGGTGAAGGGGAGGGTCAGATGCCTTGTCAATCAAAGAATGCCTTGTCAACCAACCAGAGGCAGCTTTGCAAACCCAGCAGCCTTCTCAACCAACCAGAGGCCGTTTGTCAAAGAATGCCTCGTCAACCAACCAGAGGCAGCTTTGCAAACCCAGCAGCCTTGTCAACCAACCAGAGGCCGTTTGTCAATGCCAGCAGCCTTCTCAACCAATCAGAGGCAGATTTGTCACTCCCAGCAGTAGGTATAAAACCAGCAGGCCATTGGCCTGCGCTCAGGCCACCCAATTTCTCTCTCTCTTTTCCCTCTGGATTTGACTTTTCTTCTCCTCCTCTCCCCCCCCCCACCTAATCTCATTTTTTTTTGTTTGTTTTCTTTATTTCCTTTACCACTCTTTCCTTCTTTCTTTTTTTTTTTTTATAAAATTTTTATTTGGTTTTCTGCTTTTATAAAGACAAAACATACACAAAGAAAAAACAAAAGACAAAAACATGTATAGAATCAGCAAATCCCCATTTCATAACCTTGTTCCCTGACTTCCCCCCACCCCCCCTCATGCATCCCAGTTTCAAGATTATGTCAGCAAGTTGATATTTCTCCTCTTAACAGTCTTGTTCATCTTATTTCCTTTTTATAATTAAAAATTAATTTTCATAAGTTGGACTTAAGTTCTCTTCCATCGATTTTCATTTTATCTTAATTAAGAGTCATCTTAACCAAACCTAAAAGTCTTGAGAGTTTTTAAGAGTCTCTTCTTCCCTCCCTCCCATCCCCGGTTTTTGTCCCTTCCCAATAAAAATCCAAATTCGAAGTTCTCAGCCTGGGTTCCTCACGTCCGAGGCTTTCAAATCTATTTCCGTTCCTCTCCGCCTGTCCTGTTGGTAGTCCTTTATAGCAGTCGTCAAATCTGGGAAAAGTTCTTTCACCATCAAAGTATGTCCTCTTCCAACAAGAAGATTCAAAGATAGCTGCTGAAGTATTTCCACAAAGTCTGTCTCTTCCAAGTCAAAGTCCAAACGGAGGCCCCAATCATATTTCTTTATTTTAAATTCCTGTACTCCATTTTGTCTTGGGGCCTCCTCCTTCTTCTTCTGTATCTCTCGCAGACTTGTGGTGGATATGCTCCCAGCGTCTCCTTGCTTGTATTCCACAGATGTCAGCTTTTGGTTGTTGCTTCCCAGGATTACTTCTTCTTTTTCTTGTTGTTTAGTCTCTTCCAGCTCTGTAGATATTGTTTCCCAATCAGCTGTGGATTCTTTCTCATTAAGGTCCTCAATACAAAGAGCAGAGTTGCCTGTTCCCAAGGTCATAGTCTCAAGTTGTTTGTTCATGGCCAAGCTCTGCTCCTGTAAGATTCCCACCAATTGAAACATCCTTTCGATCTCCACTAGTAACTTTCCTTCCACAGCCATTGTATCCATTGTAGTTTCACAGAGTTCCCCCTAGGGGGAATCTGGTTACTTATTTGCCTTTTCACCAACAATCCTTTAACTGATTATTATTACTTTGTTTCCAACAGTTTCAGCTCAATTATAACTCGTCTTAGTCCATAGGAATCTTAAATGACAATTTCTCACTTTAAACCACCCGTTTGGCAGCTTTGACAGCTGTCAAACTCCGCAGCTCTAACGCAGGCACAAAGGCAGGACGTTCCCGAGCCCGGGAGGGGGGGTTGTTTAAAACAAAAGGAAGATTTTCAAAACTCCACTCTCCTGCACAAAGTTTCCTTTAGTAAAATCTTGGAAGTTAGTGTCCTTTTTGACTCACCCCACCAAGGGTAGGCTCTCCAGCTTATCTCTTGTGTCGTTGCTTAGATGGTCTGCAAGGGGGGGGGGTGCGGACTTCCTTTTAGCACACCCCCCGGTCGTCTCCAATTAAAGGTAAAATTTCTATAAAGTCCCAATCCGTCTTACTCACGGGTGATTCTTTCAGTCCAAATTTTCAAGGAAGGAAGTCAGCGCTCTCCGGTCATGGCTCGCGGCTTCGCTCCACCGAGGTAGCGATCGACTCTCAGTGCCACGCCACCCCCGTATCCCCTCCGCAGCCTTTAAAAAGGCTCTTTGCGAATCAGGGGGGGCGCTTAAGGCACCCGCCGAGTCTTCAGTCCGCAGGCTTCCGCGCCTGCGGTTTTTAAGGGTCCCCGCGTCGCCGGCGCGGCAAAGACCCATCCTCAGTGGAGCCGATTCCCTCCGGAGCTCGGAGGGAATCCGCCATTTCCAGATCGCGTCAACCCGGAAGTCCCTCCACTCTTTCCTTCTTTCACTCTCTTCCAGATTGTGCAAAGTTTCCTCTTTCCTTCCAGCTCCTTTTGTCTCATGCTTTTACAGTGGTCAGCCGAAAAGGAGGAGGAGGATTTCTATATGGTAAATGCTTCAAAGTGGGGACTTCATCTGTGGTATGTCACAAATGGGACCTGCAACCAAATGTTGCAGTGTGTTCTGCTGCTTCTGTTTAGAGTTCCAGCCAGCTCTTCCCTCCAAGTGTATTACACAATCACGCACATACACACACACACACACACACACAGAGAGACACAGGGACGCCCCATTCCATAATGATAATTTTATTCTTTATACCCCACACAACTGACTGGGTTGCGCCAGCCACTCTGGCCGGCATCCATCATGTATAAAGACATAATAAAACCCTAGACGTGTTTTAAAAAAACCCCTTCACTGTACAGGATTGCCTTCAGACGGCTTGGGAGTCGGAGAACTCCATACCCCCCAACATTTCTCCATTGAAAATAGGGACACCCTGAGGAAAAGAGATTAACAGTAATTCTTCAAGTGGGTTTGGCTATGCGTGGGTTAATGGGTTAATTGGTGAGCTCTGAGGTGAAGGGGAGGGTCAGATGCCTTGTCAATCAAAGAATGCCTTGTCAACCAACCAGAGGCAGCTTTGCAAACCCAGCAGCCTTCTCAACCAACCAGAGGCCGTTTGTCAAAGAATGCCTCGTCAACCAACCAGAGGCAGCTTTGCAAACCCAGCAGCCTTGTCAACCAACCAGAGGCCGTTTGTCAATGCCAGCAGCCTTCTCAACCAATCAGAGGCAGATTTGTCACTCCCAGCAGTAGGTATAAAACCAGCAGGCCATTGGCCTGCGCTCAGGCCATTGGCCTGCGCTCAGGCCACCCAATTTCTCTCTCTCTTTTCCCTCTGGATTTGACTTTTCTTCTCCTCCTCTCCCCCCCCCCCACCTAATCTCATTTTTTTTTGTTTGTTTTCTTTATTTCCTTTACCACTCTTTCCTTCTTTCACTCTCTTCCAGATTGTGCAAAGTTTCCTCTTTCCTTCCAGCTCCTTTTGTCTCATGCTTTTACAGTGGTCAGCCGAAAAGGAGGAGGAGGATTTCTATATGGTAAATGCTTCAAAGTGGGGACTTCATCTGTGGTATGTCACAAATGGGACCTGCAACCAAATGTTGCAGTGTGTTCTGCTGCTTCTGTTTAGAGTTCCAGCCAGCTCTTCCCTCCAAGTGTATTACACAATCACGCACATACACACACACACACACACAGAGAGACACAGGGACGCCCCATTCCATAATGATAATTTTATTCTTTATACCCCACACAACTGACTGGGTTGCGCCAGCCACTCTGGCCGGCATCCATCATGTATAAAGACATAATAAAACCCTAGACGTGTTTTAAAAAAACCCCTTCACTGTACAGGATTGCCTTCAGACGGCTTGGGAGTCGGAGAACTCCATACCCCCCAACATTTCTCCATTGAAAATAGGGACACCCTGAGGAAAAGAGATTAACAGTAATTCTTCAAGTGGGTTTGGCTATGCGTGGGTTAATGGGTTAATTGGTGAGCTCTGAGGTGAAGGGGAGGGTCAGATGCCTTGTCAATCAAAGAATGCCTTGTCAACCAACCAGAGGCAGCTTTGCAAACCCAGCAGCCTTCTCAACCAACCAGAGGCCGTTTGTCAAAGAATGCCTCGTCAACCAACCAGAGGCAGCTTTGCAAACCCAGCAGCCTTGTCAACCAACCAGAGGCCGTTTGTCAATGCCAGCAGCCTTCTCAACCAATCAGAGGCAGATTTGTCACTCCCAGCAGTAGGTATAAAACCAGCAGGCCATTGGCCTGCGCTCAGGCCACCCAATTTCTCTCTCTCTTTTCCCTCTGGATTTGACTTTTCTTCTCCTCCTCTCCCCCCCCCCACCTAATCTCATTTTTTTTTGTTTGTTTTCTTTATTTCCTTTACCACTCTTTCCTTCTTTCACTCTCTTCCAGATTGTGCAAAGTTTCCTCTTTCCTTCCAGCTCCTTTTGTCTCATGCTTTTACAGTGGTCAGCCGAAAAGGAGGAGGAGGATTTCTATATGGTAAATGCTTCAAAGTGGGGACTTCATCTGTGGTATGTCACAAATGGGACCTGCAACCAAATGTTGCAGTGTGTTCTGCTGCTTCTGTTTAGAGTTCCAGCCAGCTCTTCCCTCCAAGTGTATTACACAATCACGCACATACACACACACACACACACACACAGAGAGACACAGGGACGCCCCATTCCATAATGATAATTTTATTCTTTATACCCCACACAACTGACTGGGTTGCGCCAGCCACTCTGGCCGGCATCCATCATGTATAAAGACATAATAAAACCCTAGACGTGTTTTAAAAAAACCCCTTCACTGTACAGGATTGCCTTCAGACGGCTTGGGAGTCGGAGAACTCCATACCCCCCAACATTTCTCCATTGAAAATAGGGACACCCTGAGGAAAAGAGATTAACAGTAATTCTTCAAGTGGGTTTGGCTATGCGTGGGTTAATGGGTTAATTGGTGAGCTCTGAGGTGAAGGGGAGGGTCAGATGCCTTGTCAATCAAAGAATGCCTTGTCAACCAACCAGAGGCAGCTTTGCAAACCCAGCAGCCTTCTCAACCAACCAGAGGCCGTTTGTCAAAGAATGCCTCGTCAACCAACCAGAGGCAGCTTTGCAAACCCAGCAGCCTTGTCAACCAACCAGAGGCCGTTTGTCAATGCCAGCAGCCTTCTCAACCAATCAGAGGCAGATTTGTCACTCCCAGCAGTAGGTATAAAACCAGCAGGCCTGGCCTGCGCTCAGGCCATTGGCCTGCGCTCAGGCCATTGGCCTGCGCTCAGGCCATTGGCCTGCGCTCAGGCCATTGGCCTGCGCTCAGGCCATTGGCCTGCGCTCAGGCCATTGGCCTGCGCTCAGGCCATTGGCCTGCGCTCAGGCCATTGGCCTGCGCTCAGGCCATTGGCCTGCGCTCAGGCCATTGGCCTGCGCTCAGGCCATTGGCCTGCGCTCAGGCCATTGGCCTGCGCTCAGGCCATTGGCCTGCGCTCAGGCCATTGGCCTGCGCTCAGGCCATTGGCCTGCGCTCAGGCCATTGGCCTGCGCTCAGGCCACCCAATTTCTCTCTCTCTTTTCCCTCTGGATTTGACTTTTCTTCTCCTCCTCTCCCCCCCCCCCACCTAATCTCATTTTTTTTTGTTTGTTTTCTTTATTTCCTTTACCACTCTTTCCTTCTTTCACTCTCTTCCAGATTGTGCAAAGTTTCCTCTTTCCTTCCAGCTCCTTTTGTCTCATGCTTTTACAGTGGTCAGCCGAAAAGGAGGAGGAGGATTTCTATATGGTAAATGCTTCAAAGTGGGGACTTCATCTGTGGTATGTCACAAATGGGACCTGCAACCAAATGTTGCAGTGTGTTCTGCTGCTTCTGTTTAGAGTTCCAGCCAGCTCTTCCCTCCAAGTGTATTACACAATCACGCACATACACACACACACACACACAGAGAGACACAGGGACGCCCCATTCCATAATGATAATTTTATTCTTTATACCCCACACAACTGACTGGGTTGCGCCAGCCACTCTGGCCGGCATCCATCATGTATAAAGACATAATAAAACCCTAGACGTGTTTTAAAAAAACCCCTTCACTGTACAGGATTGCCTTCAGACGGCTTGGGAGTCGGAGAACTCCATACCCCCCAACATTTCTCCATTGAAAATAGGGACACCCTGAGGAAAAGAGATTAACAGTAATTCTTCAAGTGGGTTTGGCTATGCGTGGGTTAATGGGTTAATTGGTGAGCTCTGAGGTGAAGGGGAGGGTCAGATGCCTTGTCAATCAAAGAATGCCTTGTCAACCAACCAGAGGCAGCTTTGCAAACCCAGCAGCCTTCTCAACCAACCAGAGGCCGTTTGTCAAAGAATGCCTCGTCAACCAACCAGAGGCAGCTTTGCAAACCCAGCAGCCTTGTCAACCAACCAGAGGCCGTTTGTCAATGCCAGCAGCCTTCTCAACCAATCAGAGGCAGATTTGTCACTCCCAGCAGTAGGTATAAAACCAGCAGGCCATTGGCCTGCGCTCAGGCCACCCAATTTCTCTCTCTCTTTTCCCTCTGGATTTGACTTTTCTTCTCCTCCTCTCCCCCCCCCCACCTAATCTCATTTTTTTTTGTTTGTTTTCTTTATTTCCTTTACCACTCTTTCCTTCTTTCACTCTCTTCCAGATTGTGCAAAGTTTCCTCTTTCCTTCCAGCTCCTTTTGTCTCATGCTTTTACAGTGGTCAGCCGAAAAGGAGGAGGAGGATTTCTATATGGTAAATGCTTCAAAGTGGGGACTTCATCTGTGGTATGTCACAAATGGGACCTGCAACCAAATGTTGCAGTGTGTTCTGCTGCTTCTGTTTAGAGTTCCAGCCAGCTCTTCCCTCCAAGTGTATTACACAATCACGCACATACACACACACACACACACACACAGAGAGACACAGGGACGCCCCATTCCATAATGATAATTTTATTCTTTATACCCCACACAACTGACTGGGTTGCGCCAGCCACTCTGGCCGGCATCCATCATGTATAAAGACATAATAAAACCCTAGACGTGTTTTAAAAAAACCCCTTCACTGTACAGGATTGCCTTCAGACGGCTTGGGAGTCGGAGAACTCCATACCCCCCAACATTTCTCCATTGAAAATAGGGACACCCTGAGGAAAAGAGATTAACAGTAATTCTTCAAGTGGGTTTGGCTATGCGTGGGTTAATGGGTTAATTGGTGAGCTCTGAGGTGAAGGGGAGGGTCAGATGCCTTGTCAATCAAAGAATGCCTTGTCAACCAACCAGAGGCAGCTTTGCAAACCCAGCAGCCTTCTCAACCAACCAGAGGCCGTTTGTCAAAGAATGCCTCGTCAACCAACCAGAGGCAGCTTTGCAAACCCAGCAGCCTTGTCAACCAACCAGAGGCCGTTTGTCAATGCCAGCAGCCTTCTCAACCAATCAGAGGCAGATTTGTCACTCCCAGCAGTAGGTATAAAACCAGCAGGCCATTGGCCTGCGCTCAGGCCATTGGCCTGCGCTCAGGCCACCCAATTTCTCTCTCTCTTTTCCCTCTGGATTTGACTTTTCTTCTCCTCCTCTCCCCCCCCCCCACCTAATCTCATTTTTTTTTGTTTGTTTTCTTTATTTCCTTTACCACTCTTTCCTTCTTTCACTCTCTTCCAGATTGTGCAAAGTTTCCTCTTTCCTTCCAGCTCCTTTTGTCTCATGCTTTTACAGTGGTCAGCCGAAAAGGAGGAGGAGGATTTCTATATGGTAAATGCTTCAAAGTGGGGACTTCATCTGTGGTATGTCACAAATGGGACCTGCAACCAAATGTTGCAGTGTGTTCTGCTGCTTCTGTTTAGAGTTCCAGCCAGCTCTTCCCTCCAAGTGTATTACACAATCACGCACATACACACACACACACACACAGAGAGACACAGGGACGCCCCATTCCATAATGATAATTTTATTCTTTATACCCCACACAACTGACTGGGTTGCGCCAGCCACTCTGGCCGGCATCCATCATGTATAAAGACATAATAAAACCCTAGACGTGTTTTAAAAAAACCCCTTCACTGTACAGGATTGCCTTCAGACGGCTTGGGAGTCGGAGAACTCCATACCCCCCAACATTTCTCCATTGAAAATAGGGACACCCTGAGGAAAAGAGATTAACAGTAATTCTTCAAGTGGGTTTGGCTATGCGTGGGTTAATGGGTTAATTGGTGAGCTCTGAGGTGAAGGGGAGGGTCAGATGCCTTGTCAATCAAAGAATGCCTTGTCAACCAACCAGAGGCAGCTTTGCAAACCCAGCAGCCTTCTCAACCAACCAGAGGCCGTTTGTCAAAGAATGCCTCGTCAACCAACCAGAGGCAGCTTTGCAAACCCAGCAGCCTTGTCAACCAACCAGAGGCCGTTTGTCAATGCCAGCAGCCTTCTCAACCAATCAGAGGCAGATTTGTCACTCCCAGCAGTAGGTATAAAACCAGCAGGCCATTGGCCTGCGCTCAGGCCACCCAATTTCTCTCTCTCTTTTCCCTCTGGATTTGACTTTTCTTCTCCTCCTCTCCCCCCCCCCACCTAATCTCATTTTTTTTTGTTTGTTTTCTTTATTTCCTTTACCACTCTTTCCTTCTTTCACTCTCTTCCAGATTGTGCAAAGTTTCCTCTTTCCTTCCAGCTCCTTTTGTCTCATGCTTTTACAGTGGTCAGCCGAAAAGGAGGAGGAGGATTTCTATATGGTAAATGCTTCAAAGTGGGGACTTCATCTGTGGTATGTCACAAATGGGACCTGCAACCAAATGTTGCAGTGTGTTCTGCTGCTTCTGTTTAGAGTTCCAGCCAGCTCTTCCCTCCAAGTGTATTACACAATCACGCACATACACACACACACACACACACACAGAGAGACACAGGGACGCCCCATTCCATAATGATAATTTTATTCTTTATACCCCACACAACTGACTGGGTTGCGCCAGCCACTCTGGCCGGCATCCATCATGTATAAAGACATAATAAAACCCTAGACGTGTTTTAAAAAAACCCCTTCACTGTACAGGATTGCCTTCAGACGGCTTGGGAGTCGGAGAACTCCATACCCCCCAACATTTCTCCATTGAAAATAGGGACACCCTGAGGAAAAGAGATTAACAGTAATTCTTCAAGTGGGTTTGGCTATGCGTGGGTTAATGGGTTAATTGGTGAGCTCTGAGGTGAAGGGGAGGGTCAGATGCCTTGTCAATCAAAGAATGCCTTGTCAACCAACCAGAGGCAGCTTTGCAAACCCAGCAGCCTTCTCAACCAACCAGAGGCCGTTTGTCAAAGAATGCCTCGTCAACCAACCAGAGGCAGCTTTGCAAACCCAGCAGCCTTGTCAACCAACCAGAGGCCGTTTGTCAATGCCAGCAGCCTTCTCAACCAATCAGAGGCAGATTTGTCACTCCCAGCAGTAGGTATAAAACCAGCAGGCCTGGCCTGCGCTCAGGCCATTGGCCTGCGCTCAGGCCATTGGCCTGCGCTCAGGCCATTGGCCTGCGCTCAGGCCATTGGCCTGCGCTCAGGCCATTGGCCTGCGCTCAGGCCATTGGCCTGCGCTCAGGCCATTGGCCTGCGCTCAGGCCATTGGCCTGCGCTCAGGCCATTGGCCTGCGCTCAGGCCATTGGCCTGCGCTCAGGCCATTGGCCTGCGCTCAGGCCATTGGCCTGCGCTCAGGCCACCCAATTTCTCTCTCTCTTTTCCCTCTGGATTTGACTTTTCTTCTCCTCCTCTCCCCCCCCCCACCTAATCTCATTTTTTTTTGTTTGTTTTCTTTATTTCCTTTACCACTCTTTCCTTCTTTCACTCTCTTCCAGATTGTGCAAAGTTTCCTCTTTCCTTCCAGCTCCTTTTGTCTCATGCTTTTACAGTGGTCAGCCGAAAAGGAGGAGGAGGATTTCTATATGGTAAATGCTTCAAAGTGGGGACTTCATCTGTGGTATGTCACAAATGGGACCTGCAACCAAATGTTGCAGTGTGTTCTGCTGCTTCTGTTTAGAGTTCCAGCCAGCTCTTCCCTCCAAGTGTATTACACAATCACGCACATACACACACACACACACACACAGAGAGACACAGGGACGCCCCATTCCATAATGATAATTTTATTCTTTATACCCCACACAACTGACTGGGTTGCGCCAGCCACTCTGGCCGGCATCCATCATGTATAAAGACATAATAAAACCCTAGACGTGTTTTAAAAAAACCCCTTCACTGTACAGGATTGCCTTCAGACGGCTTGGGAGTCGGAGAACTCCATACCCCCCAACATTTCTCCATTGAAAATAGGGACACCCTGAGGAAAAGAGATTAACAGTAATTCTTCAAGTGGGTTTGGCTATGCGTGGGTTAATGGGTTAATTGGTGAGCTCTGAGGTGAAGGGGAGGGTCAGATGCCTTGTCAATCAAAGAATGCCTTGTCAACCAACCAGAGGCAGCTTTGCAAACCCAGCAGCCTTCTCAACCAACCAGAGGCCGTTTGTCAAAGAATGCCTCGTCAACCAACCAGAGGCAGCTTTGCAAACCCAGCAGCCTTGTCAACCAACCAGAGGCCGTTTGTCAATGCCAGCAGCCTTCTCAACCAATCAGAGGCAGATTTGTCACTCCCAGCAGTAGGTATAAAACCAGCAGGCCTGGCCTGCGCTCAGGCCATTGGCCTGCGCTCAGGCCATTGGCCTGCGCTCAGGCCATTGGCCTGCGCTCAGGCCATTGGCCTGCGCTCAGGCCATTGGCCTGCGCTCAGGCCATTGGCCTGCGCTCAGGCCATTGGCCTGCGCTCAGGCCATTGGCCTGCGCTCAGGCCATTGGCCTGCGCTCAGGCCATTGGCCTGCGCTCAGGCCATTGGCCTGCGCTCAGGCCATTGGCCTGCGCTCAGGCCATTGGCCTGCGCTCAGGCCATTGGCCTGCGCTCAGGCCATTGGCCTGCGCTCAGGCCATTGGCCTGCGCTCAGGCCATTGGCCTGCGCTCAGGCCATTGGCCTGCGCTCAGGCCACCCAATTTCTCTCTCTCTTTTCCCTCTGGATTTGACTTTTCTTCTCCTCCTCTCCCCCCCCCCACCTAATCTCATTTTTTTTTGTTTGTTTTCTTTATTTCCTTTACCACTCTTTCCTTCTTTCACTCTCTTCCAGATTGTGCAAAGTTTCCTCTTTCCTTCCAGCTCCTTTTGTCTCAT
>NW_028148739.1:0-26776 GCF_965112155.1 Podarcis liolepis | reverse complement strand
AGGCCATTGGCCTGCGCTCAGGCCATTGGCCTGCGCTCAGGCCATTGGCCTGCGCTCAGGCCATTGGCCTGCGCTCAGGCCATTGGCCTGCGCTCAGGCCATTGGCCTGCGCTCAGGCCATTGGCCTGCGCTCAGGCCATTGGCCTGCGCTCAGGCCATTGGCCTGCGCTCAGGCCATTGGCCTGCGCTCAGGCCATTGGCCTGCGCTGCTCAGGCCATTGGCCTGCGCTCAGGCCACCCAGTTTCTCTCTCTCTTTTCCCTCTTGATTTGGATTTTCTTCTCCCCCCCCCACCTATTGTCTTTTTTTTTTTTTTGTTTTCTTTAGTTCCTTTACCACTCTTTTCTTCTTTCACTCTCTTCCAGATTGTGCAAAGTTTCCTCTTTCCTTCCCGTTCCTTTTGTCTCATGCTTTTACACTTGTCAGTCCAAAAGGAGGGGGGGGGGGATTTCTATATGGTAAATGCTTCAAAGTAGGGACTTCATCTGTGGTATGTCACAAATGGGACCTGCAACCAAATGTTGCAGTGCGTTCTGCTGCTTTTGTTTAGAGTTCCAGCCAGCTCTTCCCTCCAAGTGTATTAAGCACAAAGACACACACACACAGCGGGTCGCCCCATTCCATAATGATAATTTTATTCTTTATACCCCACGCAACGGACTGGGTTGCCCCAGCCACGCTGGGCGGCATCCAACATGTATAGAAACATAATAAAACACTAGACGTTTTAAACAAAACCCTTCACTGTACAGGATTGCCTTCAGACGGCTCGGGAGTCGGAGAACTCCATACCCCCCAACATTTCTCCATTGAACATAGGGACACCCTAAGGAAAAAAAATTAACAGTAATCCTTCAAGTGGGTTGATTGGTTTGCCTAGACGTTAGTTAATGGGTTAATTGGTGAGCTATGAGGTGAAGGGGAGGGACAGATGCCTTGTCAATCAAAGAATGCCTTGTTAACCAACCAGAGGCAGCTTTGTCAATCCCAGCAGCCTTGTCAACCAATCAGAGGCAGCTTTCTCAATCCCAGCAGTAGGTATAAAACCAGCAGGCCCGGCCTGCGCTCAGGCCATTGGCCTGCGCTCAGGCCATTGGCCTGCGCTCAGGCCATTGGCCTGCGCTCAGGCCATTGGCCTGCGCTCAGGCCATTGGCCTGCGCTCAGGCCATTGGCCTGCGCTCAGGCCATTGGCCTGCGCTCAGGCCATTGGCCTGCGCTCAGGCCATTGGCCTGCGCTCAGGCCATTGGCCTGCGCTCAGGCCATTGGCCTGCGCTCAGGCCATTGGCCTGCGCTCAGGCCATTGGCCTGCGCTCAGGCCATTGGCCTGCGCTCAGGCCATTGGCCTGCGCTCAGGCCATTGGCCTGCGCTCAGGCCATTGGCCTGCGCTCAGGCCATTGGCCTGCGCTCAGGCCATTGGCCTGCGCTCAGGCCACCCAGTTTCTCTCTCTCTTTTCCCTCTTGATTTGGATTTTCTTCTCCCCCCCCCACCTATTGTCTTTTTTTTTTTTTTGTTTTCTTTAGTTCCTTTACCACTCTTTTCTTCTTTCACTCTCTTCCAGATTGTGCAAAGTTTCCTCTTTCCTTCCCGTTCCTTTTGTCTCATGCTTTTACACTTGTCAGTCCAAAAGGAGGGGGGGGGGGGATTTCTATATGGTAAATGCTTCAAAGTAGGGACTTCATCTGTGGTATGTCACAAATGGGACCTGCAACCAAATGTTGCAGTGCGTTCTGCTGCTTTTGTTTAGAGTTCCAGCCAGCTCTTCCCTCCAAGTGTATTAAGCACAAAGACACACACACACAGCGGGTCGCCCCATTCCATAATGATAATTTTATTCTTTATACCCCACGCAACGGACTGGGTTGCCCCAGCCACGCTGGGCGGCATCCAACATGTATAGAAACATAATAAAACACTAGACGTTTTAAACAAAACCCTTCACTGTACAGGATTGCCTTCAGACGGCTCGGGAGTCGGAGAACTCCATGCCCCCCAACATTTCTCCATTGAACATAGGGACACCCTAAGGGGAAAAAAATTAACAGTAATCCTTCAAGTGGTTGATTGGTTTGCCTAGACGTTAGTTAATGGGTTAATTGGTGAGCTATGAGGTGAGGGAGGGACAGATGCCTTGTCAATCAAAGAATGCCTTGTTAACCAACCAGAGGCAGCTTTGTCAATCCCAGCAGCCTTGTCAACCAATCAGAGGCAGCTTTCTCAATCCCAGCAGCAGGTATAAAACCAGCAGGCCCGGCCTGCGCTCAGGCCATTGGCCTGCGCTCAGGCCATTGGCCTGCGCTCAGGCCATTGGCCTGCGCTCAGGCCATTGGCCTGCGCTCAGGCCATTGGCCTGCGCTCAGGCCATTGGCCTGCGCTCAGGCCATTGGCCTGCGCTCAGGCCATTGGCCTGCGCTCAGGCCATTGGCCTGCGCTCAGGCCATTGGCCTGCGCTCAGGCCATTGGCCTGCGCTCAGGCCATTGGCCTGCGCTCAGGCCATTGGCCTGCGCTCAGGCCATTGGCCTGCGCTCAGGCCATTGGCCTGCGCTCAGGCCATTGGCCTGCGCTCAGGCCATTGGCCTGCGCTCAGGCCACCCAATTTCTCTCTCTCTTTTCCCTCTTGATTTGGATTTTTTTTCTTCTCCCCCCCCCCCACCTATTGTCATTTTTTTTTCTTTAGTTCCTTTACCACTCTTTTCTTCTTTCACTCTCTTCCAGATTGTGCAAAGTTTCCTCTTTCCTTCACGTTCCTTTTGTCTCATGCTTTTACACTTGTCAGTTCAAAAGGAGGGGGGGGGGGATTTCTATATGGTAAATGCTTCAAAGTAGGGACTTCATCTGTGGTATGTCACAAATGGGCCCTGCAACCAAATGTTGCAGTGCGTTCTGCTGCTTTTGTTTAGCGTTCCAGCCAGCTCTTCCCTCCAAGTGTATTAAGCACAAACACACACACACACAGTGGGTCGCCCCATTCCATAATGATAATTTTATTCTTTATACCCCACGCAACGGACTGCGTTGCCCCAGCCACGCTGGGCGGCATCCAACATGTATGGAAACATAACAAAACACTAGACGTTTTAAACAAAACCCTTCACTGTACAGGATTGCCTTCAGACGGCTCGGGAGTCGGAGAACTCCATGCCCCCCAACATTTCTCCATTGAACATAGGGACACCCTAAGGGAAAAAAATTAACAGTAATCCTTCAAGTGGGTTGATTGGTTTGCCTAGACGTTAGTTAATGGGTTAATTGGTGAGCTATGAGGTGAGGGGAGGGACAGATGCCTTGTCAATCAAAGAATGCCTTGTTAACCAACCAGAGGCAGCTTTGTCAATCCCAGCAGCCTTGTCAACCAATCAGAGGCAGCTTTCTCAATCCCAGCAGCAGGTATAAAACCAGCAGGCCATTGGCCTGCGCTCAGGCCACCCAATTTCTCTCTCTCTTTTCCCTCTTGATTTGGATTTTTTTTCTTCTCCCCCCCCCCCACCTATTGTCATTTTTTTTTCTTTAGTTCCTTTACCACTCTTTTCTTCTTTCACTCTCTTCCAGATTGTGCAAGGTTTCCTCTTTCCTTCCCGTTCCTTTTGTCTCATGCTTTTACACTTGTCAGTTCAAAAGGAGGGGGGGGGGATTTCTATATGGTAAATGCTTCAAAGTAGGGACTTCATCTGTGGTATGTCACAAATGGGCCCTGCAACCAAATGTTGCAGTGCGT
Source organism: Podarcis liolepis (assembly GCF_965112155.1). NCBI lineage: Eukaryota > Metazoa > Chordata > Lepidosauria > Squamata > Lacertidae > Podarcis > Podarcis liolepis. The sequence continues at coordinate 23,060 of NW_028148739.1, read as the reverse complement.
TCTGCTGCTTTTGTTTAGCGTTCCAGCCAGCTCTTCCCTCCAAGTGTATTAAGCACAAACACACACACACACAGTGGGTCGCCCCATTCCATAATGATAATTTTATTCTTTATACCCCACGCAACGGACTGCGTTGCCCCAGCCACGCTGGGCGGCATCCAACATGTATGGAAACATAACAAAACACTAGACGTTTTAAACAAAACCCTTCACTGTACAGGATTGCCTTCAGACGGCTCGGGAGTCGGAGAACTCCATGCCCCCCAACATTTCTCCATTGAACATAGGGACACCCTAAGGGAAAAAAATTAACAGTAATCCTTCAAGTGGGTTGATTGGTTTGCCTAGACGTTAGTTAATGGGTTAATTGGTGAGCTATGAGGTGAGGGGAGGGACAGATGCCTTGTCAATCAAAGAATGCCTTGTTAACCAACCAGAGGCAGCTTTGTCAATCCCAGCAGCCTTGTCAACCAATCAGAGGCAGCTTTCTCAATCCCAGCAGCAGGTATAAAACCAGCAGGCCATTGGCCTGCGCTCAGGCCACCCAATTTCTCTCTCTCTTTTCCCTCTTGATTTGGATTTTTTTTCTTCTCCCCCCCCCCCACCTATTGTCATTTTTTTTTCTTTAGTTCCTTTACCACTCTTTTCTTCTTTCACTCTCTTCCAGATTGTGCAAAGTTTCCTCTTTCCTTCACGTTCCTTTTGTCTCATGCTTTTAAACTTGTCAGTCCAAAAGGAGGGGGGGGGGGATTTCTATATGGTAAATGCTTCAAAGTAGGGACTTCATCTGTGGTATGTCACAAATGGGACCTGCAACCAAATGTTGCAGTGCGTTCTGCTGCTTTTGTTTAGAGTTCCAGCCAGCTCTTCCCTCCAAGTGTATTAAGCACAAAGACACACACACACAGCGGGTCGCCCCATTCCATAATGATAATTTTATTCTTTATACCCCACGCAACGGACTGGGTTGCCCCAGCCACGCTGGGCGGCATCCAACATGTATAGAAACATAATAAAACACTAGACGTTTTAAACAAAACCCTTCACTGTACAGGATTGCCTTCAGACGGCTCGGGAGTCGGAGAACTCCATACCCCCCAACATTTCTCCATTGAACATAGGGACACCCTAAGGAAAAAAAATTAACAGTAATCCTTCAAGTGGGTTGATTGGTTTGCCTAGACGTTAGTTAATGGGTTAATTGGTGAGCTATGAGGTGAAGGGGAGGGACAGATGCCTTGTCAATCAAAGAATGCCTTGTTAACCAACCAGAGGCAGCTTTGTCAATCCCAGCAGCCTTGTCAACCAATCAGAGGCAGCTTTCTCAATCCCAGCAGTAGGTATAAAACCAGCAGGCCATTGGCCTGCGCTCAGGCCATTGGCCTGCGCTCAGGCCACCCAGTTTCTCTCTCTCTTTTCCCTCTTGATTTGGATTTTCTTCTCCCCCCCCCCACCTATTGTCTTTTTTTTTTGTTTTGTTTTCTTTAGTTCCTTTACCACTCTTTTCTTCTTTCACTCTCTTCCAGATTGTGCAAAGTTTCCTCTTTCCTTCCCGTTCCTTTTGTCTCATGCTTTTACACTTGTCAGTCCAAAAGGAGGGGGGGGGGGGATTTCTATATGGTAAATGCTTCAAAGTAGGGACTTCATCTGTGGTATGTCACAAATGGGACCTGCAACCAAATGTTGCAGTGCGTTCTGCTGCTTTTGTTTAGCGTTCCAGCCAGCTCTTCCCTCCAAGTGTATTAAGCACAAAGACACACACACACAGCGGGTCGCCCCATTCCATAATGATAATTTTATTCTTTATACCCCACGCAACGGACTGGGTTGCCCCAGCCACGCTGGGCGGCATCCAACATGTATAGAAACATAATAAAACACTAGACGTTTTAAACAAAACCCTTCACTGTACAGGATTGCCTTCAGACGGCTCGGGAGTCGGAGAACTCCATACCCCCCAACATTTCTCCATTGAACATAGGGACACCCTAAGGAAAAAAAATTAACAGTAATCCTTCAAGTGGGTTGATTGGTTTGCCTAGACGTTAGTTAATGGGTTAATTGGTGAGCTATGAGGTGAAGGGGAGGGACAGATGCCTTGTCAATCAAAGAATGCCTTGTTAACCAACCAGAGGCAGCTTTGTCAATCCCAGCAGCCTTGTCAACCAATCAGAGGCAGCTTTCTCAATCCCAGCAGTAGGTATAAAACCAGCAGGCCATTGGCCTGCGCTCAGGCCATTGGCCTGCGCTCAGGCCATTGGCCTGCGCTCAGGCCACCCAGTTTCTCTCTCTCTTTTCCCTCTTGATTTGGATTTTCTTCTCCCCCCCCCCACCTATTGTCTTTTTTTTTTGTTTTGTTTTCTTTAGTTCCTTTACCACTCTTTTCTTCTTTCACTCTCTTCCAGATTGTGCAAAGTTTCCTCTTTCCTTCCCGTTCCTTTTGTCTCATGCTTTTACACTTGTCAGTCCAAAAGGAGGGGGGGGGGATTTCTATATGGTAAATGCTTCAAAGTAGGGACTTCATCTGTGGTATGTCACAAATGGGACCTGCAACCAAATGTTGCAGTGCGTTCTGCTGCTTTTGTTTAGCGTTCCAGCCAGCTCTTCCCTCCAAGTGTATTAAGCACAAAGACACACACACACAGCGGGTCGCCCCATTCCATAATGATAATTTTATTCTTTATACCCCACGCAACGGACTGGGTTGCCCCAGCCACGCTGGGCGGCATCCAACATGTATAGAAACATAATAAAACACTAGACGTTTTAAACAAAACCCTTCACTGTACAGGATTGCCTTCAGACGGCTCGGGAGTCGGAGAACTCCATACCCCCCAACATTTCTCCATTGAACATAGGGACACCCTAAGGAAAAAAAATTAACAGTAATCCTTCAAGTGGGTTGATTGGTTTGCCTAGACGTTAGTTAATGGGTTAATTGGTGAGCTATGAGGTGAAGGGGAGGGACAGATGCCTTGTCAATCAAAGAATGCCTTGTTAACCAACCAGAGGCAGCTTTGTCAATCCCAGCAGCCTTGTCAACCAATCAGAGGCAGCTTTCTCAATCCCAGCAGTAGGTATAAAACCAGCAGGCCCGGCCTGCGCTCAGGCCATTGGCCTGCGCTCAGGCCATTGGCCTGCGCTCAGGCCATTGGCCTGCGCTCAGGCCATTGGCCTGCGCTCAGGCCATTGGCCTGCGCTCAGGCCATTGGCCTGCGCTCAGGCCATTGGCCTGCGCTCAGGCCATTGGCCTGCGCTCAGGCCATTGGCCTGCGCTCAGGCCATTGGCCTGCGCTCAGGCCATTGGCCTGCGCTCAGGCCATTGGCCTGCGCTCAGGCCATTGGCCTGCGCTCAGGCCATTGGCCTGCGCTCAGGCCATTGGCCTGCGCTCAGGCCATTGGCCTGCGCTCAGGCCATTGGCCTGCGCTCAGGCCATTGGCCTGCGCTCAGGCCATTGGCCTGCGCTCAGGCCATTGGCCTGCGCTCAGGCCATTGGCCTGCGCTCAGGCCATTGGCCTGCGCTCAGGCCATTGGCCTGCGCTCAGGCCACCCAGTTTCTCTCTCTCTTTTCCCTCTTGATTTGGATTTTCTTCTCCCCCCCCCACCTATTGTCTTTTTTTTTTGTTTTGTTTTCTTTAGTTCCTTTACCACTCTTTTCTTCTTTCACTCTCTTCCAGATTGTGCAAAGTTTCCTCTTTCCTTCCCGTTCCTTTTGTCTCATGCTTTTACACTTGTCAGTCCAAAAGGAGGGGGGGGGGGATTTCTATATGGTAAATGCTTCAAAGTAGGGACTTCATCTGTGGTATGTCACAAATGGGACCTGCAACCAAATGTTGCAGTGCGTTCTGCTGCTTTTGTTTAGCGTTCCAGCCAGCTCTTCCCTCCAAGTGTATTAAGCACAAAGACACACACACACAGCGGGTCGCCCCATTCCATAATGATAATTTTATTCTTTATACCCCACGCAACGGACTGGGTTGCCCCAGCCACGCTGGGCGGCATCCAACATGTATAGAAACATAATAAAACACTAGACGTTTTAAACAAAACCCTTCACTGTACAGGATTGCCTTCAGACGGCTCGGGAGTCGGAGAACTCCATACCCCCCAACATTTCTCCATTGAACATAGGGACACCCTAAGGAAAAAAAATTAACAGTAATCCTTCAAGTGGGTTGATTGGTTTGCCTAGACGTTAGTTAATGGGTTAATTGGTGAGCTATGAGGTGAAGGGGAGGGACAGATGCCTTGTCAATCAAAGAATGCCTTGTTAACCAACCAGAGGCAGCTTTGTCAATCCCAGCAGCCTTGTCAACCAATCAGAGGCAGCTTTCTCAATCCCAGCAGTAGGTATAAAACCAGCAGGCCATTGGCCTGCGCTCAGGCCATTGGCCTGCGCTCAGGCCACCCAGTTTCTCTCTCTCTTTTCCCTCTTGATTTGGATTTTCTTCTCCCCCCCCCCACCTATTGTCTTTTTTTTTTGTTTTGTTTTCTTTAGTTCCTTTACCACTCTTTTCTTCTTTCACTCTCTTCCAGATTGTGCAAAGTTTCCTCTTTCCTTCCCGTTCCTTTTGTCTCATGCTTTTACACTTGTCAGTCCAAAAGGAGGGGGGGGGGGATTTCTATATGGTAAATGCTTCAAAGTAGGGACTTCATCTGTGGTATGTCACAAATGGGACCTGCAACCAAATGTTGCAGTGCGTTCTGCTGCTTTTGTTTAGCGTTCCAGCCAGCTCTTCCCTCCAAGTGTATTAAGCACAAAGACACACACACACAGCGGGTCGCCCCATTCCATAATGATAATTTTATTCTTTATACCCCACGCAACGGACTGGGTTGCCCCAGCCACGCTGGGCGGCATCCAACATGTATAGAAACATAATAAAACACTAGACGTTTTAAACAAAACCCTTCACTGTACAGGATTGCCTTCAGACGGCTCGGGAGTCGGAGAACTCCATACCCCCCAACATTTCTCCATTGAACATAGGGACACCCTAAGGAAAAAAAATTAACAGTAATCCTTCAAGTGGGTTGATTGGTTTGCCTAGACGTTAGTTAATGGGTTAATTGGTGAGCTATGAGGTGAAGGGGAGGGACAGATGCCTTGTCAATCAAAGAATGCCTTGTTAACCAACCAGAGGCAGCTTTGTCAATCCCAGCAGCCTTGTCAACCAATCAGAGGCAGCTTTCTCAATCCCAGCAGTAGGTATAAAACCAGCAGGCCCGGCCTGCGCTCAGGCCATTGGCCTGCGCTCAGGCCATTGGCCTGCGCTCAGGCCATTGGCCTGCGCTCAGGCCATTGGCCTGCGCTCAGGCCATTGGCCTGCGCTCAGGCCATTGGCCTGCGCTCAGGCCATTGGCCTGCGCTCAGGCCATTGGCCTGCGCTCAGGCCATTGGCCTGCGCTCAGGCCATTGGCCTGCGCTCAGGCCATTGGCCTGCGCTCAGGCCATTGGCCTGCGCTCAGGCCATTGGCCTGCGCTCAGGCCATTGGCCTGCGCTCAGGCCATTGGCCTGCGCTCAGGCCATTGGCCTGCGCTCAGGCCATTGGCCTGCGCTCAGGCCACCCAGTTTCTCTCTCTCTTTTCCCTCTTGATTTGGATTTTCTTCTCCCCCCCCCCACCTATTGTCTTTTTTTTTTTTTTTTGTTTTCTTTAGTTCCTTTACCACTCTTTTCTTCTTTCACTCTCTTCCAGATTGTGCAAAGTTTCCTCTTTCCTTCCCGTTCCTTTTGTCTCATGCTTTTACACTTGTCAGTCCAAAAGGAGGGGGGGGGGGATTTCTATATGGTAAATGCTTCAAAGTAGGGACTTCATCTGTGGTATGTCACAAATGGGACCTGCAACCAAATGTTGCAGTGCGTTCTGCTGCTTTTGTTTAGCGTTCCAGCCAGCTCTTCCCTCCAAGTGTATTAAGCACAAAGACACACACACACAGCGGGTCGCCCCATTCCATAATGATAATTTTATTCTTTATACCCCACGCAACGGACTGGGTTGCCCCAGCCACGCTGGGCGGCATCCAACATGTATAGAAACATAATAAAACACTAGACGTTTTAAACAAAACCCTTCACTGTACAGGATTGCCTTCAGACGGCTCGGGAGTCGGAGAACTCCATACCCCCCAACATTTCTCCATTGAACATAGGGACACCCTAAGGAAAAAAAATTAACAGTAATCCTTCAAGTGGGTTGATTGGTTTGCCTAGACGTTAGTTAATGGGTTAATTGGTGAGCTATGAGGTGAAGGGGAGGGACAGATGCCTTGTCAATCAAAGAATGCCTTGTTAACCAACCAGAGGCAGCTTTGTCAATCCCAGCAGCCTTGTCAACCAATCAGAGGCAGCTTTCTCAATCCCAGCAGTAGGTATAAAACCAGCAGGCCCGGCCTGCGCTCAGGCCATTGGCCTGCGCTCAGGCCATTGGCCTGCGCTCAGGCCATTGGCCTGCGCTCAGGCCATTGGCCTGCGCTCAGGCCATTGGCCTGCGCTCAGGCCATTGGCCTGCGCTCAGGCCATTGGCCTGCGCTCAGGCCATTGGCCTGCGCTCAGGCCATTGGCCTGCGCTCAGGCCATTGGCCTGCGCTCAGGCCATTGGCCTGCGCTCAGGCCATTGGCCTGCGCTCAGGCCATTGGCCTGCGCTCAGGCCATTGGCCTGCGCTCAGGCCATTGGCCTGCGCTCAGGCCATTGGCCTGCGCTCAGGCCATTGGCCTGCGCTCAGGCCATTGGCCTGCGCTCAGGCCATTGGCCTGCGCTCAGGCCATTGGCCTGCGCTCAGGCCATTGGCCTGCGCTCAGGCCATTGGCCTGCGCTCAGGCCATTGGCCTGCGCTCAGGCCATTGGCCTGCGCTCAGGCCATTGGCCTGCGCTCAGGCCATTGGCCTGCGCTCAGGCCACCCAGTTTCTCTCTCTCTTTTCCCTCTTGATTTGGATTTTCTTCTCCCCCCCCCACCTATTGTCTTTTTTTTTTTTTTGTTTTCTTTAGTTCCTTTACCACTCTTTTCTTCTTTCACTCTCTTCCAGATTGTGCAAAGTTTCCTCTTTCCTTCCCGTTCCTTTTGTCTCATGCTTTTACACTTGTCAGTCCAAAAGGAGGGGGGGGGGGATTTCTATATGGTAAATGCTTCAAAGTAGGGACTTCATCTGTGGTATGTCACAAATGGGACCTGCAACCAAATGTTGCAGTGCGTTCTGCTGCTTTTGTTTAGAGTTCCAGCCAGCTCTTCCCTCCAAGTGTATTAAGCACAAAGACACACACACACAGCGGGTCGCCCCATTCCATAATGATAATTTTATTCTTTATACCCCACGCAACGGACTGGGTTGCCCCAGCCACGCTGGGCGGCATCCAACATGTATAGAAACATAATAAAACACTAGACGTTTTAAACAAAACCCTTCACTGTACAGGATTGCCTTCAGACGGCTCGGGAGTCGGAGAACTCCATACCCCCCAACATTTCTCCATTGAACATAGGGACACCCTAAGGAAAAAAAATTAACAGTAATCCTTCAAGTGGGTTGATTGGTTTGCCTAGACGTTAGTTAATGGGTTAATTGGTGAGCTATGAGGTGAAGGGGAGGGACAGATGCCTTGTCAATCAAAGAATGCCTTGTTAACCAACCAGAGGCAGCTTTGTCAATCCCAGCAGCCTTGTCAACCAATCAGAGGCAGCTTTCTCAATCCCAGCAGTAGGTATAAAACCAGCAGGCCCGGCCTGCGCTCAGGCCATTGGCCTGCGCTCAGGCCATTGGCCTGCGCTCAGGCCATTGGCCTGCGCTCAGGCCATTGGCCTGCGCTCAGGCCATTGGCCTGCGCTCAGGCCATTGGCCTGCGCTCAGGCCATTGGCCTGCGCTCAGGCCATTGGCCTGCGCTCAGGCCATTGGCCTGCGCTCAGGCCATTGGCCTGCGCTCAGGCCATTGGCCTGCGCTCAGGCCATTGGCCTGCGCTCAGGCCATTGGCCTGCGCTCAGGCCATTGGCCTGCGCTCAGGCCATTGGCCTGCGCTCAGGCCATTGGCCTGCGCTCAGGCCATTGGCCTGCGCTCAGGCCATTGGCCTGCGCTCAGGCCATTGGCCTGCGCTCAGGCCATTGGCCTGCGCTCAGGCCATTGGCCTGCGCTCAGGCCACCCAGTTTCTCTCTCTCTTTTCCCTCTTGATTTGGATTTTCTTCTCCCCCCCCCCACCTATTGTCTTTTTTTTTTTTTTTGTTTTCTTTAGTTCCTTTACCACTCTTTTCTTCTTTCACTCTCTTCCAGATTGTGCAAAGTTTCCTCTTTCCTTCCCGTTCCTTTTGTCTCATGCTTTTACACTTGTCAGTCCAAAAGGAGGGGGGGGGGGGGATTTCTATATGGTAAATGCTTCCAAAGTAGGGACTTCATCTGTGGTATGTCACAAATGGGACCTGCAACCAAATGTTGCAGTGCGTTCTGCTGCTTTTGTTTAGAGTTCCAGCCAGCTCTTCCCTCCAAGTGTATTAAGCACAAAGACACACACACACAGCGGGTCGCCCCATTCCATAATGATAATTTTATTCTTTATACCCCACGCAACGGACTGGGTTGCCCCAGCCACGCTGGGCGGCATCCAACATGTATAGAAACATAATAAAACACTAGACGTTTTAAACAAAACCCTTCACTGTACAGGATTGCCTTCAGACGGCTCGGGAGTCGGAGAACTCCATACCCCCCAACATTTCTCCATTGAACATAGGGACACCCTAAGGAAAAAAAATTAACAGTAATCCTTCAAGTGGGTTGATTGGTTTGCCTAGACGTTAGTTAATGGGTTAATTGGTGAGCTATGAGGTGAAGGGGAGGGACAGATGCCTTGTCAATCAAAGAATGCCTTGTTAACCAACCAGAGGCAGCTTTGTCAATCCCAGCAGCCTTGTCAACCAATCAGAGGCAGCTTTCTCAATCCCAGCAGTAGGTATAAAACCAGCAGGCCCGGCCTGCGCTCAGGCCATTGGCCTGCGCTCAGGCCATTGGCCTGCGCTCAGGCCATTGGCCTGCGCTCAGGCCATTGGCCTGCGCTCAGGCCATTGGCCTGCGCTCAGGCCATTGGCCTGCGCTCAGGCCATTGGCCTGCGCTCAGGCCATTGGCCTGCGCTCAGGCCATTGGCCTGCGCTCAGGCCATTGGCCTGCGCTCAGGCCATTGGCCTGCGCTCAGGCCATTGGCCTGCGCTCAGGCCATTGGCCTGCGCTCAGGCCATTGGCCTGCGCTCAGGCCATTGGCCTGCGCTCAGGCCATTGGCCTGCGCTCAGGCCATTGGCCTGCGCTCAGGCCATTGGCCTGCGCTCAGGCCATTGGCCTGCGCTCAGGCCACCCAGTTTCTCTCTCTCTTTTCCCTCTTGATTTGGATTTTCTTCTCCCCCCCCCACCTATTGTCTTTTTTTTTTTTTTGTTTTCTTTAGTTCCTTTACCACTCTTTTCTTCTTTCACTCTCTTCCAGATTGTGCAAAGTTTCCTCTTTCCTTCCCGTTCCTTTTGTCTCATGCTTTTACACTTGTCAGTCCAAAAGGAGGGGGGGGGGGGATTTCTATATGGTAAATGCTTCAAAGTAGGGACTTCATCTGTGGTATGTCACAAATGGGACCTGCAACCAAATGTTGCAGTGCGTTCTGCTGCTTTTGTTTAGAGTTCCAGCCAGCTCTTCCCTCCAAGTGTATTAAGCACAAAGACACACACACACAGCGGGTCGCCCCATTCCATAATGATAATTTTATTCTTTATACCCCACGCAACGGACTGGGTTGCCCCAGCCACGCTGGGCGGCATCCAACATGTATAGAAACATAATAAAACACTAGACGTTTTAAACAAAACCCTTCACTGTACAGGATTGCCTTCAGACGGCTCGGGAGTCGGAGAACTCCATACCCCCCAACATTTCTCCATTGAACATAGGGACACCCTAAGGAAAAAAAATTAACAGTAATCCTTCAAGTGGGTTGATTGGTTTGCCTAGACGTTAGTTAATGGGTTAATTGGTGAGCTATGAGGTGAAGGGGAGGGACAGATGCCTTGTCAATCAAAGAATGCCTTGTTAACCAACCAGAGGCAGCTTTGTCAATCCCAGCAGCCTTGTCAACCAATCAGAGGCAGCTTTCTCAATCCCAGCAGTAGGTATAAAACCAGCAGGCCCGGCCTGCGCTCAGGCCATTGGCCTGCGCTCAGGCCATTGGCCTGCGCTCAGGCCATTGGCCTGCGCTCAGGCCATTGGCCTGCGCTCAGGCCATTGGCCTGCGCTCAGGCCATTGGCCTGCGCTCAGGCCATTGGCCTGCGCTCAGGCCATTGGCCTGCGCTCAGGCCATTGGCCTGCGCTCAGGCCATTGGCCTGCGCTCAGGCCATTGGCCTGCGCTCAGGCCATTGGCCTGCGCTCAGGCCATTGGCCTGCGCTCAGGCCATTGGCCTGCGCTCAGGCCATTGGCCTGCGCTCAGGCCATTGGCCTGCGCTCAGGCCATTGGCCTGCGCTCAGGCCATTGGCCTGCGCTCAGGCCATTGGCCTGCGCTCAGGCCATTGGCCTGCGCTCAGGCCATTGGCCTGCGCTCAGGCCATTGGCCTGCGCTCAGGCCACCCAGTTTCTCTCTCTCTTTTCCCTCTTGATTTGGATTTTCTTCTCCCCCCCCCCCACCTATTGTCTTTTTTTTTTTTTTGTTTTCTTTAGTTCCTTTACCACTCTTTTCTTCTTTCACTCTCTTCCAGATTGTGCAAAGTTTCCTCTTTCCTTCCCGTTCCTTTTGTCTCATGCTTTTACACTTGTCAGTCCAAAAGGAGGGGGGGGGGGATTTCTATATGGTAAATGCTTCAAAGTAGGGACTTCATCTGTGGTATGTCACAAATGGGACCTGCAACCAAATGTTGCAGTGCGTTCTGCTGCTTTTGTTTAGAGTTCCAGCCAGCTCTTCCCTCCAAGTGTATTAAGCACAAAGACACACACACACAGCGGGTCGCCCCATTCCATAATGATAATTTTATTCTTTATACCCCACGCAACGGACTGGGTTGCCCCAGCCACGCTGGGCGGCATCCAACATGTATAGAAACATAATAAAACACTAGACGTTTTAAACAAAACCCTTCACTGTACAGGATTGCCTTCAGACGGCTCGGGAGTCGGAGAACTCCATACCCCCCAACATTTCTCCATTGAACATAGGGACACCCTAAGGAAAAAAAATTAACAGTAATCCTTCAAGTGGGTTGATTGGTTTGCCTAGACGTTAGTTAATGGGTTAATTGGTGAGCTATGAGGTGAAGGGGAGGGACAGATGCCTTGTCAATCAAAGAATGCCTTGTTAACCAACCAGAGGCAGCTTTGTCAATCCCAGCAGCCTTGTCAACCAATCAGAGGCAGCTTTCTCAATCCCAGCAGTAGGTATAAAACCAGCAGGCCATTGGCCTGCGCTCAGGCCATTGGCCTGCGCTCAGGCCACCCAGTTTCTCTCTCTCTTTTCCCTCTTGATTTGGATTTTCTTCTCCCCCCCCCACCTATTGTCTTTTTTTTTTGTTTTGTTTTCTTTAGTTCCTTTACCACTCTTTTCTTCTTTCACTCTCTTCCAGATTGTGCAAAGTTTCCTCTTTCCTTCCCGTTCCTTTTGTCTCATGCTTTTACACTTGTCAGTCCAAAAGGAGGGGGGGGGGGGATTTCTATATGGTAAATGCTTCAAAGTAGGGACTTCATCTGTGGTATGTCACAAATGGGACCTGCAACCAAATGTTGCAGTGCGTTCTGCTGCTTTTGTTTAGCGTTCCAGCCAGCTCTTCCCTCCAAGTGTATTAAGCACAAAGACACACACACACAGCGGGTCGCCCCATTCCATAATGATAATTTTATTCTTTATACCCCACGCAACGGACTGGGTTGCCCCAGCCACGCTGGGCGGCATCCAACATGTATAGAAACATAATAAAACACTAGACGTTTTAAACAAAACCCTTCACTGTACAGGATTGCCTTCAGACGGCTCGGGAGTCGGAGAACTCCATACCCCCCAACATTTCTCCATTGAACATAGGGACACCCTAAGGAAAAAAAATTAACAGTAATCCTTCAAGTGGGTTGATTGGTTTGCCTAGACGTTAGTTAATGGGTTAATTGGTGAGCTATGAGGTGAAGGGGAGGGACAGATGCCTTGTCAATCAAAGAATGCCTTGTTAACCAACCAGAGGCAGCTTTGTCAATCCCAGCAGCCTTGTCAACCAATCAGAGGCAGCTTTCTCAATCCCAGCAGTAGGTATAAAACCAGCAGGCCCGGCCTGCGCTCAGGCCATTGGCCTGCGCTCAGGCCATTGGCCTGCGCTCAGGCCATTGGCCTGCGCTCAGGCCATTGGCCTGCGCTCAGGCCATTGGCCTGCGCTCAGGCCATTGGCCTGCGCTCAGGCCATTGGCCTGCGCTCAGGCCATTGGCCTGCGCTCAGGCCATTGGCCTGCGCTCAGGCCATTGGCCTGCGCTCAGGCCATTGGCCTGCGCTCAGGCCATTGGCCTGCGCTCAGGCCATTGGCCTGCGCTCAGGCCATTGGCCTGCGCTCAGGCCATTGGCCTGCGCTCAGGCCATTGGCCTGCGCTCAGGCCATTGGCCTGCGCTCAGGCCATTGGCCTGCGCTCAGGCCATTGGCCTGCGCTCAGGCCATTGGCCTGCGCTCAGGCCATTGGCCTGCGCTCAGGCCACCCAGTTTCTCTCTCTCTTTTCCCTCTTGATTTGGATTTTCTTCTCCCCCCCCCACCTATTGTCTTTTTTTTTTTTTTGTTTTCTTTAGTTCCTTTACCACTCTTTTCTTCTTTCACTCTCTTCCAGATTGTGCAAAGTTTCCTCTTTCCTTCCCGTTCCTTTTGTCTCATGCTTTTACACTTGTCAGTCCAAAAGGAGGGGGGGGGGATTTCTATATGGTAAATGCTTCAAAGTAGGGACTTCATCTGTGGTATGTCACAAATGGGACCTGCAACCAAATGTTGCAGTGCGTTCTGCTGCTTTTGTTTAGAGTTCCAGCCAGCTCTTCCCTCCAAGTGTATTAAGCACAAAGACACACACACACAGCGGGTCGCCCCATTCCATAATGATAATTTTATTCTTTATACCCCACGCAACGGACTGGGTTGCCCCAGCCACGCTGGGCGGCATCCAACATGTATAGAAACATAATAAAACACTAGACGTTTTAAACAAAACCCTTCACTGTACAGGATTGCCTTCAGACGGCTCGGGAGTCGGAGAACTCCATACCCCCCAACATTTCTCCATTGAACATAGGGACACCCTAAGGAAAAAAAATTAACAGTAATCCTTCAAGTGGGTTGATTGGTTTGCCTAGACGTTAGTTAATGGGTTAATTGGTGAGCTATGAGGTGAAGGGGAGGGACAGATGCCTTGTCAATCAAAGAATGCCTTGTTAACCAACCAGAGGCAGCTTTGTCAATCCCAGCAGCCTTGTCAACCAATCAGAGGCAGCTTTCTCAATCCCAGCAGTAGGTATAAAACCAGCAGGCCCGGCCTGCGCTCAGGCCATTGGCCTGCGCTCAGGCCATTGGCCTGCGCTCAGGCCATTGGCCTGCGCTCAGGCCATTGGCCTGCGCTCAGGCCATTGGCCTGCGCTCAGGCCATTGGCCTGCGCTCAGGCCATTGGCCTGCGCTCAGGCCATTGGCCTGCGCTCAGGCCATTGGCCTGCGCTCAGGCCATTGGCCTGCGCTCAGGCCATTGGCCTGCGCTCAGGCCATTGGCCTGCGCTCAGGCCATTGGCCTGCGCTCAGGCCATTGGCCTGCGCTCAGGCCATTGGCCTGCGCTCAGGCCATTGGCCTGCGCTCAGGCCATTGGCCTGCGCTCAGGCCATTGGCCTGCGCTCAGGCCATTGGCCTGCGCTCAGGCCATTGGCCTGCGCTCAGGCCATTGGCCTGCGCTCAGGCCACCCAGTTTCTCTCTCTCTTTTCCCTCTTGATTTGGATTTTCTTCTCCCCCCCCCACCTATTGTCTTTTTTTTTTGTTTTGTTTTCTTTAGTTCCTTTACCACTCTTTTCTTCTTTCACTCTCTTCCAGATTGTGCAAAGTTTCCTCTTTCCTTCCCGTTCCTTTTGTCTCATGCTTTTACACTTGTCAGTCCAAAAGGAGGGGGGGGGGGGATTTCTATATGGTAAATGCTTCAAAGTAGGGACTTCATCTGTGGTATGTCACAAATGGGACCTGCAACCAAATGTTGCAGTGCGTTCTGCTGCTTTTGTTTAGCGTTCCAGCCAGCTCTTCCCTCCAAGTGTATTAAGCACAAAGACACACACACACAGCGGGTCGCCCCATTCCATAATGATAATTTTATTCTTTATACCCCACGCAACGGACTGGGTTGCCCCAACCACGCTGGGCGGCATCCAACATGTATAGAAACATAATAAAACACTAGACGTTTTAAACAAAACCCTTCACTGTACAGGATTGCCTTCAGACGGCTCGGGAGTCGGAGAACTCCATACCCCCCAACATTTCTCCATTGAACATAGGGACACCCTAAGGAAAAAAAATTAACAGTAATCCTTCAAGTGGGTTGATTGGTTTGCCTAGACGTTAGTTAATGGGTTAATTGGTGAGCTATGAGGTGAAGGGGAGGGACAGATGCCTTGTCAATCAAAGAATGCCTTGTTAACCAACCAGAGGCAGCTTTGTCAATCCCAGCAGCCTTGTCAACCAATCAGAGGCAGCTTTCTCAATCCCAGCAGTAGGTATAAAACCAGCAGGCCATTGGCCTGCGCTCAGGCCATTGGCCTGCGCTCAGGCCACCCAGTTTCTCTCTCTCTTTTCCCTCTTGATTTGGATTTTCTTCTCCCCCCCCCACCTATTGTCTTTTTTTTTTGTTTTGTTTTCTTTAGTTCCTTTACCACTCTTTTCTTCTTTCACTCTCTTCCAGATTGTGCAAAGTTTCCTCTTTCCTTCCCGTTCCTTTTGTCTCATGCTTTTACACTTGTCAGTCCAAAAGGAGGGGGGGGGGGGATTTCTATATGGTAAATGCTTCAAAGTAGGGACTTCATCTGTGGTATGTCACAAATGGGACCTGCAACCAAATGTTGCAGTGCGTTCTGCTGCTTTTGTTTAGCGTTCCAGCCAGCTCTTCCCTCCAAGTGTATTAAGCACAAAGACACACACACACAGCGGGTCGCCCCATTCCATAATGATAATTTTATTCTTTATACCCCACGCAACGGACTGGGTTGCCCCAGCCACGCTGGGCGGCATCCAACATGTATAGAAACATAATAAAACACTAGACGTTTTAAACAAAACCCTTCACTGTACAGGATTGCCTTCAGACGGCTCGGGAGTCGGAGAACTCCATACCCCCCAACATTTCTCCATTGAACATAGGGACACCCTAAGGAAAAAAAATTAACAGTAATCCTTCAAGTGGGTTGATTGGTTTGCCTAGACGTTAGTTAATGGGTTAATTGGTGAGCTATGAGGTGAAGGGGAGGGACAGATGCCTTGTCAATCAAAGAATGCCTTGTTAACCAACCAGAGGCAGCTTTGTCAATCCCAGCAGCCTTGTCAACCAATCAGAGGCAGCTTTCTCAATCCCAGCAGTAGGTATAAAACCAGCAGGCCATTGGCCTGCGCTCAGGCCATTGGCCTGCGCTCAGGCCACCCAGTTTCTCTCTCTCTTTTCCCTCTTGATTTGGATTTTCTTCTCCCCCCCCCACCTATTGTCTTTTTTTTTTGTTTTGTTTTCTTTAGTTCCTTTACCACTCTTTTCTTCTTTCACTCTCTTCCAGATTGTGCAAAGTTTCCTCTTTCCTTCCCGTTCCTTTTGTCTCATGCTTTTACACTTGTCAGTCCAAAAGGAGGGGGGGGGGATTTCTATATGGTAAATGCTTCAAAGTAGGGACTTCATCTGTGGTATGTCACAAATGGGACCTGCAACCAAATGTTGCAGTGCGTTCTGCTGCTTTTGTTTAGCGTTCCAGCCAGCTCTTCCCTCCAAGTGTATTAAGCACAAAGACACACACACACAGCGGGTCGCCCCATTCCATAATGATAATTTTATTCTTTATACCCCACGCAACGGACTGGGTTGCCCCAGCCACGCTGGGCGGCATCCAACATGTATAGAAACATAATAAAACACTAGACGTTTTAAACAAAACCCTTCACTGTACAGGATTGCCTTCAGACGGCTCGGGAGTCGGAGAACTCCATACCCCCCAACATTTCTCCATTGAACATAGGGACACCCTAAGGAAAAAAAATTAACAGTAATCCTTCAAGTGGGTTGATTGGTTTGCCTAGACGTTAGTTAATGGGTTAATTGGTGAGCTATGAGGTGAAGGGGAGGGACAGATGCCTTGTCAATCAAAGAATGCCTTGTTAACCAACCAGAGGCAGCTTTGTCAATCCCAGCAGCCTTGTCAACCAATCAGAGGCAGCTTTCTCAATCCCAGCAGTAGGTATAAAACCAGCAGGCCCGGCCTGCGCTCAGGCCATTGGCCTGCGCTCAGGCCATTGGCCTGCGCTCAGGCCATTGGCCTGCGCTCAGGCCATTGGCCTGCGCTCAGGCCATTGGCCTGCGCTCAGGCCATTGGCCTGCGCTCAGGCCATTGGCCTGCGCTCAGGCCATTGGCCTGCGCTCAGGCCATTGGCCTGCGCTCAGGCCATTGGCCTGCGCTCAGGCCATTGGCCTGCGCTCAGGCCATTGGCCTGCGCTCAGGCCATTGGCCTGCGCTCAGGCCATTGGCCTGCGCTCAGGCCATTGGCCTGCGCTCAGGCCATTGGCCTGCGCTCAGGCCATTGGCCTGCGCTCAGGCCATTGGCCTGCGCTCAGGCCATTGGCCTGCGCTCAGGCCATTGGCCTGCGCTCAGGCCATTGGCCTGCGCTCAGGCCACCCAGTTTCTCTCTCTCTTTTCCCTCTTGATTTGGATTTTCTTCTCCCCCCCCCACCTATTGTCTTTTTTTTTTTTTTGTTTTCTTTAGTTCCTTTACCACTCTTTTCTTCTTTCACTCTCTTCCAGATTGTGCAAAGTTTCCTCTTTCCTTCCCGTTCCTTTTGTCTCATGCTTTTACACTTGTCAGTCCAAAAGGAGGGGGGGGGGGATTTCTATATGGTAAATGCTTCAAAGTAGGGACTTCATCTGTGGTATGTCACAAATGGGACCTGCAACCAAATGTTGCAGTGCGTTCTGCTGCTTTTGTTTAGAGTTCCAGCCAGCTCTTCCCTCCAAGTGTATTAAGCACAAAGACACACACACACAGCGGGTCGCCCCATTCCATAATGATAATTTTATTCTTTATACCCCACGCAACGGACTGGGTTGCCCCAGCCACGCTGGGCGGCATCCAACATGTATAGAAACATAATAAAACACTAGACGTTTTAAACAAAACCCTTCACTGTACAGGATTGCCTTCAGACGGCTCGGGAGTCGGAGAACTCCATACCCCCCAACATTTCTCCATTGAACATAGGGACACCCTAAGGAAAAAAAATTAACAGTAATCCTTCAAGTGGGTTGATTGGTTTGCCTAGACGTTAGTTAATGGGTTAATTGGTGAGCTATGAGGTGAAGGGGAGGGACAGATGCCTTGTCAATCAAAGAATGCCTTGTTAACCAACCAGAGGCAGCTTTGTCAATCCCAGCAGCCTTGTCAACCAATCAGAGGCAGCTTTCTCAATCCCAGCAGTAGGTATAAAACCAGCAGGCCCGGCCTGCGCTCAGGCCATTGGCCTGCGCTCAGGCCATTGGCCTGCGCTCAGGCCATTGGCCTGCGCTCAGGCCATTGGCCTGCGCTCAGGCCATTGGCCTGCGCTCAGGCCATTGGCCTGCGCTCAGGCCATTGGCCTGCGCTCAGGCCATTGGCCTGCGCTCAGGCCATTGGCCTGCGCTCAGGCCATTGGCCTGCGCTCAGGCCATTGGCCTGCGCTCAGGCCATTGGCCTGCGCTCAGGCCATTGGCCTGCGCTCAGGCCATTGGCCTGCGCTCAGGCCATTGGCCTGCGCTCAGGCCATTGGCCTGCGCTCAGGCCATTGGCCTGCGCTCAGGCCATTGGCCTGCGCTCAGGCCATTGGCCTGCGCTCAGGCCATTGGCCTGCGCTCAGGCCACCCAGTTTCTCTCTCTCTTTTCCCTCTTGATTTGGATTTTCTTCTCCCCCCCCCACCTATTGTCTTTTTTTTTTGTTTTGTTTTCTTTAGTTCCTTTACCACTCTTTTCTTCTTTCACTCTCTTCCAGATTGTGCAAAGTTTCCTCTTTCCTTCCCGTTCCTTTTGTCTCATGCTTTTACACTTGTCAGTCCAAAAGGAGGGGGGGGGGGATTTCTATATGGTAAATGCTTCAAAGTAGGGACTTCATCTGTGGTATGTCACAAATGGGACCTGCAACCAAATGTTGCAGTGCGTTCTGCTGCTTTTGTTTAGCGTTCCAGCCAGCTCTTCCCTCCAAGTGTATTAAGCACAAAGACACACACACACAGCGGGTCGCCCCATTCCATAATGATAATTTTATTCTTTATACCCCACGCAACGGACTGGGTTGCCCCAACCACGCTGGGCGGCATCCAACATGTATAGAAACATAATAAAACACTAGACGTTTTAAACAAAACCCTTCACTGTACAGGATTGCCTTCAGACGGCTCGGGAGTCGGAGAACTCCATACCCCCCAACATTTCTCCATTGAACATAGGGACACCCTAAGGAAAAAAAATTAACAGTAATCCTTCAAGTGGGTTGATTGGTTTGCCTAGACGTTAGTTAATGGGTTAATTGGTGAGCTATGAGGTGAAGGGGAGGGACAGATGCCTTGTCAATCAAAGAATGCCTTGTTAACCAACCAGAGGCAGCTTTGTCAATCCCAGCAGCCTTGTCAACCAATCAGAGGCAGCTTTCTCAATCCCAGCAGTAGGTATAAAACCAGCAGGCCATTGGCCTGCGCTCAGGCCATTGGCCTGCGCTCAGGCCACCCAGCTTCTCTCTCTCTTTTCCCTCTTGATTTGGATTTTCTTCTCCCCCCCCCACCTATTGTCTTTTTTTTTTGTTTTGTTTTCTTTAGTTCCTTTACCACTCTTTTCTTCTTTCACTCTCTTCCAGATTGTGCAAAGTTTCCTCTTTCCTTCCCGTTCCTTTTGTCTCATGCTTTTACACTTGTCAGTCCAAAAGGAGGGGGGGGGGATTTCTATATGGTAAATGCTTCAAAGTAGGGACTTCATCTGTGGTATGTCACAAATGGGACCTGCAACCAAATGTTGCAGTGCGTTCTGCTGCTTTTGTTTAGCGTTCCAGCCAGCTCTTCCCTCCAAGTGTATTAAGCACAAAGACACACACACACAGCGGGTCGCCCCATTCCATAATGATAATTTTATTCTTTATACCCCACGCAACGGACTGGGTTGCCCCAGCCACGCTGGGCGGCATCCAACATGTATAGAAACATAATAAAACACTAGACGTTTTAAACAAAACCCTTCACTGTACAGGATTGCCTTCAGACGGCTCGGGAGTCGGAGAACTCCATACCCCCCAACATTTCTCCATTGAACATAGGGACACCCTAAGGAAAAAAAATTAACAGTAATCCTTCAAGTGGGTTGATTGGTTTGCCTAGACGTTAGTTAATGGGTTAATTGGTGAGCTATGAGGTGAAGGGGAGGGACAGATGCCTTGTCAATCAAAGAATGCCTTGTTAACCAACCAGAGGCAGCTTTGTCAATCCCAGCAGCCTTGTCAACCAATCAGAGGCAGCTTTCTCAATCCCAGCAGTAGGTATAAAACCAGCAGGCCATTGGCCTGCGCTCAGGCCATTGGCCTGCGCTCAGGCCACCCAGTTTCTCTCTCTCTTTTCCCTCTTGATTTGGATTTTCTTCTCCCCCCCCCACCTATTGTCTTTTTTTTTTGTTTTGTTTTCTTTAGTTCCTTTACCACTCTTTTCTTCTTTCACTCTCTTCCAGATTGTGCAAAGTTTCCTCTTTCCTTCCCGTTCCTTTTGTCTCATGCTTTTACACTTGTCAGTCCAAAAGGAGGGGGGGGGGATTTCTATATGGTAAATGCTTCAAAGTAGGGACTTCATCTGTGGTATGTCACAAATGGGACCTGCAACCAAATGTTGCAGTGCGTTCTGCTGCTTTTGTTTAGCGTTCCAGCCAGCTCTTCCCTCCAAGTGTATTAAGCACAAAGACACACACACACAGCGGGTCGCCCCATTCCATAATGATAATTTTATTCTTTATACCCCACGCAACGGACTGGGTTGCCCCAGCCACGCTGGGCGGCATCCAACATGTATAGAAACATAATAAAACACTAGACGTTTTAAACAAAACCCTTCACTGTACAGGATTGCCTTCAGACGGCTCGGGAGTCGGAGAACTCCATACCCCCCAACATTTCTCCATTGAACATAGGGACACCCTAAGGAAAAAAAATTAACAGTAATCCTTCAAGTGGGTTGATTGGTTTGCCTAGACGTTAGTTAATGGGTTAATTGGTGAGCTATGAGGTGAAGGGGAGGGACAGATGCCTTGTCAATCAAAGAATGCCTTGTTAACCAACCAGAGGCAGCTTTGTCAATCCCAGCAGCCTTGTCAACCAATCAGAGGCAGCTTTCTCAATCCCAGCAGTAGGTATAAAACCAGCAGGCCCGGCCTGCGCTCAGGCCATTGGCCTGCGCTCAGGCCATTGGCCTGCGCTCAGGCCATTGGCCTGCGCTCAGGCCATTGGCCTGCGCTCAGGCCATTGGCCTGCGCTCAGGCCATTGGCCTGCGCTCAGGCCATTGGCCTGCGCTCAGGCCATTGGCCTGCGCTCAGGCCATTGGCCTGCGCTCAGGCCATTGGCCTGCGCTCAGGCCATTGGCCTGCGCTCAGGCCATTGGCCTGCGCTCAGGCCATTGGCCTGCGCTCAGGCCATTGGCCTGCGCTCAGGCCATTGGCCTGCGCTCAGGCCATTGGCCTGCGCTCAGGCCATTGGCCTGCGCTCAGGCCATTGGCCTGCGCTCAGGCCATTGGCCTGCGCTCAGGCCATTGGCCTGCGCTCAGGCCATTGGCCTGCGCTCAGGCCACCCAGTTTCTCTCTCTCTTTTCCCTCTTGATTTGGATTTTCTTCTCCCCCCCCCCACCTATTGTCTTTTTTTTTTGTTTTGTTTTCTTTAGTTCCTTTACCACTCTTTTCTTCTTTCACTCTCTTCCAGATTGTGCAAAGTTTCCTCTTTCCTTCCCGTTCCTTTTGTCTCATGCTTTTACACTTGTCAGTCCAAAAGGAGGGGGGGGGGATTTCTATATGGTAAATGCTTCAAAGTAGGGACTTCATCTGTGGTATGTCACAAATGGGACCTGCAACCAAATGTTGCAGTGCGTTCTGCTGCTTTTGTTTAGCGTTCCAGCCAGCTCTTCCCTCCAAGTGTATTAAGCACAAAGACACACACACACAGCGGGTCGCCCCATTCCATAATGATAATTTTATTCTTTATACCCCACGCAACGGACTGGGTTGCCCCAGCCACGCTGGGCGGCATCCAACATGTATAGAAACATAATAAAACACTAGACGTTTTAAACAAAACCCTTCACTGTACAGGATTGCCTTCAGACGGCTCGGGAGTCGGAGAACTCCATACCCCCCAACATTTCTCCATTGAACATAGGGACACCCTAAGGAAAAAAAATTAACAGTAATCCTTCAAGTGGGTTGATTGGTTTGCCTAGACGTTAGTTAATGGGTTAATTGGTGAGCTATGAGGTGAAGGGGAGGGACAGATGCCTTGTCAATCAAAGAATGCCTTGTTAACCAACCAGAGGCAGCTTTGTCAATCCCAGCAGCCTTGTCAACCAATCAGAGGCAGCTTTCTCAATCCCAGCAGTAGGTATAAAACCAGCAGGCCCGGCCTGCGCTCAGGCCATTGGCCTGCGCTCAGGCCATTGGCCTGCGCTCAGGCCATTGGCCTGC
This sequence comes from Podarcis liolepis, assembly GCF_965112155.1. Lineage (NCBI taxonomy): Eukaryota > Metazoa > Chordata > Lepidosauria > Squamata > Lacertidae > Podarcis > Podarcis liolepis. The sequence continues at coordinate 1,133 of NW_028148739.1, read as the reverse complement.
GCTCAGGCCATTGGCCTGCGCTCAGGCCATTGGCCTGCGCTCAGGCCATTGGCCTGCGCTCAGGCCATTGGCCTGCGCTCAGGCCATTGGCCTGCGCTCAGGCCATTGGCCTGCGCTCAGGCCATTGGCCTGCGCTCAGGCCATTGGCCTGCGCTCAGGCCATTGGCCTGCGCTCAGGCCATTGGCCTGCGCTCAGGCCATTGGCCTGCGCTCAGGCCATTGGCCTGCGCTCAGGCCATTGGCCTGCGCTCAGGCCATTGGCCTGCGCTCAGGCCATTGGCCTGCGCTCAGGCCATTGGCCTGCGCTCAGGCCATTGGCCTGCGCTCAGGCCATTGGCCTGCGCTCAGGCCACCCAGTTTCTCTCTCTCTTTTCCCTCTTGATTTGGATTTTCTTCTCCCCCCCCCCACCTATTGTCTTTTTTTTTTGTTTTGTTTTCTTTAGTTCCTTTACCACTCTTTTCTTCTTTCACTCTCTTCCAGATTGTGCAAAGTTTCCTCTTTCCTTCCCGTTCCTTTTGTCTCATGCTTTTACACTTGTCAGTCCAAAAGGAGGGGGGGGGGATTTCTATATGGTAAATGCTTCAAAGTAGGGACTTCATCTGTGGTATGTCACAAATGGGACCTGCAACCAAATGTTGCAGTGCGTTCTGCTGCTTTTGTTTAGCGTTCCAGCCAGCTCTTCCCTCCAAGTGTATTAAGCACAAAGACACACACACACAGCGGGTCGCCCCATTCCATAATGATAATTTTATTCTTTATACCCCACGCAACGGACTGGGTTGCCCCAGCCACGCTGGGCGGCATCCAACATGTATAGAAACATAATAAAACACTAGACGTTTTAAACAAAACCCTTCACTGTACAGGATTGCCTTCAGACGGCTCGGGAGTCGGAGAACTCCATACCCCCCAACATTTCTCCATTGAACATAGGGACACCCTAAGGAAAAAAAATTAACAGTAATCCTTCAAGTGGGTTGATTGGTTTGCCTAGACGTTAGTTAATGGGTTAATTGGTGAGCTATGAGGTGAAGGGGAGGGACAGATGCCTTGTCAATCAAAGAATGCCTTGTTAACCAACCAGAGGCAGCTTTGTCAATCCCAGCAGCCTTGTCAACCAATCAGAGGCAGC
>NW_028148740.1:0-5000 GCF_965112155.1 Podarcis liolepis | reverse complement strand
CCCTACACCTATCCCTAACCCTAGCCCTAACACTACCCCTACCCCTACCCCTACCCCTACCCCTTCCCCTAACCCTAACCCTAACCCTAACCCTAAACCCTAACCCTAACTGTCAGGGGTTCAGGAGCAGAGGCAAGGGCAAGGGAGGAAACAGAGAGCGAGGGGGAGGAGGCAGAAGAAAAGATGAGTGATGACGACGACCCGAGATCTCCGAGTCTTTCCAGTGAATCAGAAGATTCACAGGAAGGAGCACCAGTGGCCAGGGCAAGGGGGGAGCCTAGGGGGGCACACCAGGAAGAAAGGGCCAGAGGGGACTCAGAGGGGAGCAGTTGGAAATCGGGACGAGCGTCGCCAGAGACTAGCACTAAAAGAGTCTTAGAACTAATTGAGGAATTTGGTCAAGTAGCAGGATTTAAACTGAATATGCAAAAAACCAAAGTGTTAGAGAAAAATCTAACAATGGCAGAAAAAGACAACTTTCAGAGGGAAACAGGTTTAACAATAACAAAGAAGGTGAAATATCTGGGTGTGAACTTGACTTCTAAAAATGTAAACCTATTTAAAGACAATTATGATAAATGTTGGGCAGAGGTGAAGAAAGATCTAGAAATATGGTCAAGATTGAGACTTTCCTTGTTAGGCCGAATTGCTGTCATCAAGATGAATGTATTGCCTAGAATGTTGTTTTTATTCCAGACACTCCAGATCTTGGATAAGATGGACTGTTTCAAGAGGTGGCAAAAAGACATATCAAAATTTGTCTGGCAGGGCAAAAAGCCCAGAATAAACTTTAAGATTTTAACTGATGCAAAAGACAGAGGGGGTTTTGCCCTGCCGGACTTGAGACTTTATTATGAATCGGCAGCTTTTTGCTGGCTGAAACAATGGCTCCTTCTTGAGAATACAGACATTTTGGATCTGGAAGGGTATGATAATAGATTTGGCTGGCATGCATACATATGGTATGACAAGGTAAAATCGCATAAAGGCTTTAAAAACCATATTGTGAGGAAAGCACTGTATAATGTTTGGATAAGATATAAAGATTTGCTGGAAAGTAAAACCCCTAGGTGGTTATCACCAATGGAGGCTAAAGAGATAAAAAAACTAAATATGGAGTCCAAATGGCCAAAATATTGTGAAATTTTAGAACAAGATGGTGAAAGAGTTAAATTGCAGAGTTTTGACAAATTAAAGTCTAAGGTACGAGATTGGTTGCACTACCGTCAGATAAACGAGGTATTTAAACAGGACAGGAAAATAGGTTTCCAGATGGAGAGGTCGAAATTAGACACAGAACTGTTAGAACCCAATACTAAGAACTTGTCGAGAATGTATAATTTGTTTTTTTTTTAATAATAATTTTTATTAATTTTCCAAACATATAATAAAACAAATAACAAAACCAAATCATCACAAGACAAACAAACAATTAAACATATATAATTTCTTAAACTTATTTTCATAAACCTTCTTTCCCGGACTTCCCCATACCTCCCTTTTTCTGCATCCTTATGTTAACCCTTTCTCAGCAACCCTTCGTTTCAGTTTGTTCACTCATATTCCTTATGCATTTTTTCTAGAATTAAGATTTACAGCTGCAGTTCTCTATTTCTTATAACCATAACATCTCAGCCGTCATCAATTTTGCAACAGTCTTTAAGATATTTTTTAAATTTCTTCCAGTCCTCTTCCACCGTCTCTCTCCCCTGGTCGCGGATTCTGCCGGTCATCTCTGCCATACTCATATACTCTGTCACCTTCGCTTGCCATTCTTCCAGAGTAGGTAGCTGCTGCGTCTTCCAATACTTTGCCAGAAGAATTCTCGCCGCTGTGGTAGCATACATAAAAAAAAAATTTTGTCCTTCCTTGGCACCAATTGGCCTACCATACCCAAAAGAAAGGCCTCTGGCTTTTTCAAAAATGTCCATTTAAGGACCTTTTTAATTTCATTGTAGATCATTTCCCAGTAGGCCTTTACCTTTGGGCAGGTCCACCAAAGGTGATAGAAGGTACCTTCAGTCTCATTACATTTCCAACATTTATTACTGGGCAGATGATAGATTTTTGCAAGTTTGACTGGGGTCATGTTCCACCTATAGATGATTTTCATTATATTCTCTCTTAATGCATTACAAGCTGTAAACTTAATACCTGTATTCCATAACTGTTCCCAGTCATCAAACATTATGTCATGACCTATGTCTTGTGCCCATTTAATCATGGCTGATTTTACTACTTCATCTTGTGTATTCCACTTCAGCAGCAGATTGTACATTCTTGACAAGTTCTTTGTATTGGGTTCTAACAATTCTGTTTCTAATTTCGACCTCTCCACTAGAGAATGTATAATTTGCTGCTGAAGTGGAATACACAAGATGAAGTAGTAAAACCAGCCATGATCAAATGGGCACAAGACATAGGTCATGACATAATGTTTGATGACTGGGAACAGTTATGGAATACAGGTATTAAGTTTACAGCTTGTAATGCATTAAGAGAGAATATAATGAAAATGATCTATAGGTGGTACATGACCCCAGTCAAACTTGCAAAAATTTATCATCTGCCCAGTAACAAATGTTGGAAATGTAATGAGACGGAAGGTACCTTCTATCACCTTTGGTGGACCTGCCCGAAGGTAAAGGCCTACTGGGAAATGATCTATAATGAAATTAAAAAGGTCCTTAAATGGACATTTTTGAAAAAGCGAGAGGCCTTTCTTCTGGGTATGGTGGGCCAATTGGTGCCAAGGAAGGACAAAACATTTTTTATGTATGCTACCACAGCGGCAAGAATTCTTCTGGCAAAGTATTGGAAGACGCAGCAGCTACCTACTCTGGAAGAATGGCAAGCGAAGGTGATCGAGTACATGGGAATGGCAGAGATGACCGGCAGAATCCGCGACCAGGGGAGAGAGACGGTGGAAGAGGACTGGAAGAAATTTAAAAAATATCTTAAAGACTGTTGTAAAATTGATGATGGCTGAGATGTTATGGTTATAAGAAATAGAGAATTGCAGCTGTAAACTACAATTTTAAAGAATGCATAACGAAAATGAGCGAATCAACTGAACGAAGGGTTGCTGAGAAAGGGTTAACATAAGGATGCAGAAAAAGGGAGGTATGGGGAAGTCTGGGAAAGAAGGTTTATGAAAATAAGTTTAAGAAATTATACATGTTTATTTGTTTGTATGTCTTGTATGGTTTTGTTTTGTTATTTGTCTTATTATATGTTTGGAAAATTAATAAAAATTATTATTAAAAAAAAAAAAAAGGAAATCGGGACGAGCGTCACTGCCAGAGAGCAGGGGAGAGGAAGGGCGCCAGGTATCAAGCGCTGGCAGCTCACAACAGGAGGGAGGGCACGAGTCAGGAGTGGCCACACCTCCATCGGGGAGCGAAGAAACGGTTAAGCGGAAAGTGGAAGGTTGGGCGCGCGCGCCAAGTTCAAATGCACAGGATGGTGGCTCAGTAAGTAGCCCAGAAAGGGAGCCAGGTCCTAAAGCCCGGCGCAAGGAGACAGGAGGGTCCGGGGGGTCAGCGTCAGAAGAATCCCGGAAGGAAGAGACCCCAGGGGGCAGAGGGACCCAGCGAAGAATGGTCAGGCGGAAAAGGTGGAGTAAGGCTAGGTTAGTAAGCTGGTGCACAGGGGTCGGAGTCTCAGACGGAGCTTCGCCGGTCTAACCCTTAAGACGTAGAGTTGCGCGCAGCAGCTTTAGAATGGAAACTGTAACTCAATAAAAGACTTTTACAAGTGGCCGCTGGCTAGCGTGATCCTCTGTGAGCTAGGATCTGGAAGCAGCTCTGACACGAACCCTAACCCTAACCCTAACCCTAACCCTAACCCTAACCCTAACCCTAACCCTAACCCTAACCCTAACCCCAACCCCAACCCCAACCCCAACCCCAACCCCAACCCCTACCCCTACCCCTACCCCTACCCCTAACCCTAACCCTAACCCTATCCGCAACGCCAACCCCAACCCCAATCCCTACCCGAACCCCAACCCCTAACCCCAACCCTAACCCTAACCCTAACCCTAACCCTAACCCCAACCCCAACCCCAATCCTAACCCCAACCCCAACCCCAACACCAGCCCCAACCCCAACCCCTACCACTAACCCCAACCCCTACCCCTAACCCTATCTCCAACCCTAACGTCTACCCCTAACCCGAACCCGAACCCGAACCCCCAACCCCCAACCCCCAACCCCTTCCCCTAACCCTAATCCTAACCCTAACCCTAAGCCCAACCCCAACCCTATCCCTAACTATAACCCTAACCCTAACCCTAACCCTAACCCTACCCCTACCCCTAACCCTAGGCCTAGCCCTAGCCCTAACCCTAACCCTAACCCTAACCCTAACCCTAACCCTAATCCCAACCCCAACCACAACTCCAACCCCTACCCCTACCCCTACCCCAACCCCAACCCCTAACCCCAACCGTAACCGTAACCCTAACCCTAACCCTAACCCTAACCCCTACCCCTACCCCTAACACTAACACTAACACTAACACTAACACTAACACTAACACTAACCCTAACCCTAACCCTAACCCTAACCCTAACCCTAACCCAAACCACAACCCCTACCCCTAACACCAACCCCAACCCCAACCCCAACCCCTACCCCTCACCCTAACCCTAATCCTAACCCCAACCCCTACCCCAACCCCTACCCCAACCGCAACCCCTACCCCAACCCCAACCCCAACCCCTACCCCTAACCCTAACAATAACCCCAAACCCAATCCCAACCCCAACCCCAACCCCAACCCCTAACCCTAACCACCCTAACGCTAACCCTAACACCAACCCTAACCCTAACCCCAACCCCTACCCCTACCCCTACCCCTAACCCTCACCCTAACCCTTACCCTAACCCTAACCCTAACCCTAACCCTAACCCTAACCCTAACCCCAACACCAACCCCTACCCCTACCCCTACCCCTACCACTACCCCTACCCGAACCCGAACCCGAACCCCAAC